>NW_026625924.1:0-5374 GCF_030028575.1 Malurus melanocephalus
AGGTGGCCAGGGCTGAGTGTCCCAGGTGGCCAGGGCTGGGTGCCCCAGGTGTCCAGGGTTGATTTGCCCAAGGTGGCCAGGGCTGAGTGCCCCAGGTGACCAAGGCTGAGTGCCCCAGGTGGCCAGGGCTGAGTGTCCCCTACCAGCCAGGATTGTTTTGCCCGAGGTGGCCAGGATTGATTTACTGAAGGTGGCCAGGGCTGGGTGCCCCAGGTGGCCAGGGTTGATTTTCCCATGGTGGCCAGGGCTGAGTGCCCCAGGTGGCCAGGGCTGAGTGCCCCAGGTGGCCAGGGCTGAGTGCCCCAATTGCCCATCTCCTCTCTCCATCCCCAGGAACTGCTCTGTGCAGCCCCAATCGTGGCTGTGTCAGCAGCAGTAATCCAGGGCTCTGGGAAGGATCAGAGCTCTGCCAGTGCTCAGGGCTCCTTGCCTGGCACTGCTGCAGCACAGCTCAGCTATCAGTGATCATCTCATCCCTGTGCACAGAGCTGTTCCTGGGGCTGGAACACACGGAGGGAGCAGCCAAGGGATCTGCTGGGATTGGAACACACAGCCAAGGGATCTGCTGGGATTGGAACACACAGCCAAGGGATCTGCACGGGGCTGGGGGGCAGCAGATCCTCAGCAACGGGATGGGAACGTTCCAGGAGCCTTGGGATAGGGTGGGATTGCTGGAGGGGCTGGGCAGGGCCAGGAGCTGGACTGGACCTCCCAGCTCAGGTTATTCCCTGGTTCTGTGATCCCTGTGAATCCTTCCCAGCTCAGCCATTCCGTGATTCTGTGATCCCTGTGAGTCTCTCCCAGTTCAGGATATTCTGTGATCCCTCTGGGTCCTTTTCCTCTCAGCCATTCCCTGATTCTGTGATCTTTGTCAATCCCTCCCAGCTCAGGATATTCTGTGATCCCTGTTATCCATTCCCTTTCAGCCATTCCCTGATTCTGTGATCCCTGTAAATCCTTCCCAGCTCAGGATATTCTGTGATCCCTGTGAATCCTTCCCAGCTCAGGATTTTTATTCTGTGATCCCTGTGGGTCCTTTTCCACTCAGCCATTCCCTGATTCTGTGGTCTTTGTGAATCCCTCCCAGCTCAGGATATTCCATGATCCCTGTGGATCCTTTCCAGTTCAGGATATTCTGTGATCCCTGTGGGACCATTCCCAGCTCAGCCATTCCCTGATTCTGTGATCCCTGTAGGTCCCTCCCAGCTCAGGATATTTATTCTGTGATCCCTGTGAATCCTTTCCAGCTCAGGATATTCTGTGATCCCTGTGGGTTCTTTCCCTTTCAGCCATTCCCTGATTCTGTGAACCCTGTGAGTCCCTCCCAGCTCAGGATATTCTGTGATCCCTGTTATCCCTTCCCATTTAGCCATTCCCTGATTCTGTGATCCCTGTGGATCCCTCCCAGCTCAGGATATTCCATGATCCCTGTGGGACCGTTCCCAGCTCAGTCATTCCCTAATTCTGTGATTCCTGTGGATCCCTCCCAGCTCAGGATATTGTGATCCCTGTGGGTAACTCCCAGCTCAGGATTTTTATTCTGTGATCCCTGTTCGTCTCTTCCCTCTCAGCCATTCCCTTATTCTGTGATCCCTTCCCAGCTCAGGATATTTATTCTGTGATCCCTATGGGTCCCTCCAGTTCAGGATATTCTGTGATGCCTGTGAGTCTCTCCCAGTTCAGGATATTCTGTGATCCCTGTGAATCCTTTCCAGCTCAGGATATTTATTCTATGATCCCTATGGGTTCCTCCCAGCTCAGGATATTCTGTGATCCCTGTGGGACTGTTCCCAGCTCAGGATATTTATTCTATGATCCCTGTGGGTTCCTCCCAGCTCAGGATATTCTGTGATCCCTGTTATCTCTTCCCTCTCAGCCATTCCATGATTCTGTGATTTATGTGGGTCCCTCCCAGCTCAGGATATTTATTCTGTGATCCCTGTCATCCCCTCCCACTCAGCCATTCCCTGATTCCCAATGTTTCTCTGAGAATTTCGTTTCCTTTCCCTTCAGGTCTCTCTTGTCTCCTCCTCTGCCAGGTCCTCGATCTGGGTGTTCCCTCTTAAGGGCAAAAATGCTTCACAGCAGTGTTGATCTTTGGGATTTTTTAATGAGGGCCTTAAAAACTTCATTGTTGGTTCATTTTTCCAGTTTTTTTTTGAGCAGGACGTGAGCAGGACCCTGGATTTTCAGGGATTGATCYCACCCTGTGCAGACACAGCCCCTGGAATTTGAGAGGGTTGAGAGATCCAGGCTGATYCCTCTGCTGGGACAGGAATTCCCAAAAAAGCCTCTGGATTCATCCCAAATCCCATCTGCAGAGATATTGTCAAATCACCTTAATCATTTCTCTCTTATTTCAACATCTGGCCTGAAAATCCACACTCTCAACACTGATTTTATGGAATCTCTTCCCCCTCAGGGCTGTTTTGAGGGATTTGACATTTTTTAGGATTGTGATTTATTTCTATCTCACTTTATATGATGTCCTTCCCCAAAAGAGCAGTTTAACAGACATTTATTAATTATAAACATGAAATCTGTTTGGATATTTGTCCCTGGCTTCCAATTCTGTGGCACAGAGCTGTTTTTCCTTGTACCTGCCATCACAAAGTCCTTTTATCCTGTGCCTCCTTTTTGACATTTTCCCATCCTTTTTTTTCCCCCCCATAGGCCAAAAACGAATAAAATCCCACGAGAGCTGGTCCTTGTCACCYGAGGAGTTGGAAATTTGGGACAGACTCTACAGGATCAAGGAAAGTGATGGAATAAAGGAGCCAGTGCTGCCTCGAGTCCAGTTTGAAACCTTGGAAAACGTGGAAGAARCCCCAGTGAGTTCAGTGCAAAATTTCCTTTGACATTTCCAGGCTGAAGGATGCTGTAAATCCCAGAGTTAGACTTCCTTAAATTATTATTATAATTAAAATTATAATAATTATAATTATTATAAAAGGATTATTATAAAAATGCCTTGTTGAGATTTACATGTGGCTTTTGAAATTAAGAAGTTAAGATTCAGCCATTTGGTGTTTAAAATGGGTCTTTGAGTTTAATTCTGTAAATTTGGTCTGTAGATGAAAAATATTTTAAGAAGTCTCAGTATCCATTAAGTTCTGCTGTGTTTTTTAAGAATTCCATGCAGAATGTTGTATTCTGAGAATCCCAGGATGGTTTGGCATTAAAGGGATCTTAAATTCATCTGCCTGGGCACTCTCCCCAAGCTCCTGATATTTTTATTTTAGACCAGGCTTAAACCTCTGTGCTAAAGTAGAAACACTCCCCTGTTTGCAGTGTTTATTGTCCCTGCCAGAGGAGTTTTGCTGAATGATTTCTGATGAAAATCCCCTTTCCCACCCCTATTTTTCCTGCAGAAGGCTGAGAATTTGGCAGCTCGGGAGCTCTCCTTGTGTGAGTGGAGCATTTGGCAGAATCAGCCCCTTCCCACATTCCTGGTGGAGCATTCGGAGCGCTGTCACCTCTTCATTGCTGCCATGGAAATGATGGAGCTGATGAGGCACCAGCAGGTAAGGGCTGCTTCTGAACAATTAAACAGNTATTATTATTATTATTATTATTATTATTATTATTATTATTATTATTATTATTATTATTATTATTATTATTATTATTATTATTATAAAAGGATTATTATAAAAATGCCTTGTTGAGATTTACAAGTGGCTTTTGAAATTGAGAAGTTAAGAATTAAACCATTTGGTGTTTGAAATGGGTCTTTGAGTTTAATTCTGTAAATTAGGTCTGTAGATGAAAAATATATTAAGAAGTCTTAGTATCCATTAATACTAAGAATTTTTAAGAATTCCATGCAGGATGTTGTATTCCCAGAATCCCAGGATGGTTTGGGATTAAAGGGCATTCTCCCCAAGCCCAGCTTGCTCCTGATGTTTTTATTTTAGACCAGACTTAAACCTCTGTGCTAAAATTGAAACACTCCCCTGTTTGCAGTGTTTATTGTCCCTGCCAGAGGAGTTTTGCTGAATGATTTCCTGATGAAAATGTGGAAGAAGCCCCAGTGAGTTCAGTGCAAAGTTTCCTTTGACATTTAAATCCTGAAGGATGCTGGAAATCCCAGAGTTAGACTTCCTTAAATTATTATTATAATTTAAATTATAACAATTATAATTATTATAAAAGGATTATTATAAAAATGCCTTGTTGAGATTTACACGTGAGTTTTGAAATTAAGAAGTTAAGAATTCAGCCATTTGGTGTTTGAAATGGGTCTTTGAGTTTAATTCTGTAAGTTAGGTCTGTGGATTAAAAATAAATTAAGAAGTCTCAGTATCCATTAAGTTCTGCTGTGTTTTTAAGAATTCAATGCAGGATGCTGTATTCCCAGAATCCCAGGATGGTTTGGGATTAAAGGAGTCTTAAACTCATCTACCTGGGCATCCTCCCTAAGCCCAGCTTGCTCCTGATGTTTTTATTTTAGACCAGGCTTAAACCTCTGTGCTAAAGTTGAAACACTCCCCTGTTTGCAGTGTTTATTGTCCCTGCCAGAGGAGTTTTGCTGAATGATTTCTGATAAAAATGTGGAAGAAGCCCCAGTGAGTTCAGTGCAAAGTTTCCTTTGACATTTCCAGCCTGAGGGATGCTGGAAATCCCACAGTTAGACTTGGTTAAAATCCAGGATTATTATAAAAATACCATTTTGAGATTTACATGTGGCTTTTGAAATTAAGAAGTTAAAATTCAGCCATTTGGTGTTTGAAATGGGTCTTTGAGTTTAATTCTGTAAATTTGGTCTGTAGATGAAAAATATTTTAAGAAGTCTCAGTATCCATTAAGTTCTGCTGTGTTTTTAAGAATTCCATGCAGGATGCTGTATTCCCAGAATCCCAGGATGGTTTGGGATTAAAGGGCACCCTCCCCAAGCCCAGCTTGCTCCTGATATTTTTATTTTAGACCAGGCTTAAACCTCTGTGCGAAAGTTGAAGCACTCCCCTGTTTGCAGTGTTTATTGTCCCTGCCAGAGGAGTTTTGCTGAATGATTTCTGATGAAAATCCCCTTTCCCACCCCTATTTTTCCTGCAGAAGGCTGAGAATTTGGCAGCTCGGGAGCTCTCCTTGTGTGAGTGGAGCATTTGGCAGAATCAGCCCCTTCCCACATTCCTGGTGGAGCATTCGGAGCGCTGTCACCTCTTCATTGCTGCCATGGAAATGATGGAGCTGATGAGGCACCAGCAGGTAAGGGCTGCTTCTGAACAATTAAACAGAAATAAAAATTCAAATTAGGACAGGAATTCTGAACAGTTAAAGAGGAATAAAAATTCAAATTGGGACAGGAATTCTGAACAGTTAAATAGGAATAAAAATTCAAATTAGGACAGGAATTCTGAACAGTTAAATAGGA
>NW_026625924.1:7008-9228 GCF_030028575.1 Malurus melanocephalus
TGTATTTAATCTCATTTCACAATGGTTCCCACTGGTATTCTGTGATTCTTAATATTTTCCACAGAAACAGTTTTAAAAAAAAAATGTTTTCCTGCACAGGGAAAAACCCCACTTTTAAATGAGTCTGTTTTTTATGGATTCCAGTATCAATTTGTGATAAATTGATATCAGGAACTACCGCTGACAAGAGGGATGTCAGAGCTGTTCCAGGATTTGGGAATTGTTCTGTATCCTGTGTGTCCATCAAAACCATCGCAGAGAATCTGCAGGGACACATTGCTGGTGTTGAAGGGTTTGTGTTTTCAGTTCAAACACAAAGTTCAAAACAACTTTTTGGGTTGTTTTCTTTCAACTGAAAAGCGAATTGTTCCTAAGAATKAAGGGATAAGAGGAGCTAAGCCAGACAAACACGGATGGGAGCCATGTGGGTGACTGGAATTTTGATTTTTGGCAGAAATCCTTGTGGAAGGCACAGGGAAATGGGAGTAGAGGTGGATGAGGATTCACTGCTTCTCCAGCTGCTTTTCCCTTCAGCTGAGCTCCCCAAATGTTTCCTTGCAGCACGTGGAGGGTTTTTTAGGTCACCAGCAGCTGTTGCTAAGCTGCCAGAATTTCCTGAATAACCCAGGAGTGATCCAGGAGGAGAATGGAGATTTTGTGCTCCTTGCTGGGAGAAGGGGCTGAGAGCAGCCTGGTCCAGTTCAAACCCATTTCTCCATCACCCCACAAATATTCCTGACCCTTTTGAGATCCCCTGAGCCCAACTGGGGTCAGGGACACCGAGGGGAAGGAAATCAGGAGCACAGAAATGGTTCCAAGGGAGGAACTGCCCCCTGAGCTCCCTTGGGTGAGTTCCAGCTTTCTCCAGGGTGTCCTCACCAGGCAGAGGTGGAGATGCAGAATTTYAGAAGATTTCTCCTCCCTGGATGTCCCTGCTGTGCCCAAAGTGCCCCCAGGAGCACCAAAGGCCCCAGAACCCAAAAGTTTTCAAACCTCAGAGGTTCTTGATGTTTTTTTTTACCCTGAACCAACTGGCCCAGGTCCAAGGACACCAAAACWGCACCGAAACTGTTCCTGAGAAAGGGAAGGTGCAGCCTGTCCTGATCTGATCTGATTTCATCTSATCTGATCTGATCTGTCAGCTCTGACTCCAAGCTCTCAGCTGAGAGTTTTTAATGTTCCCTGCAATATCCTCACCTTCCCTGAGAGGCACTGAGCCTTCCCAGAGCAGGCTGGAGCTCACCAAAATTTTCCTCTGGAAATGGGAAGGGTTTAGGGAGAGCTCAGAGCCCCTTTTGGGGTCTGAAGGGGCTCCAGGAGAGCTGGAGAGGGATTTGGGATAAAGGATGGAGGGACAGGACACAGGGAATGGGGTCATACTGGGAAATGGGAGATTGGGGTGGGATTGTTGCCTTGAAAGGGCAGTTTTTAATAATGACACAGACACATTTAGAGATTAAAAAGGGTTTTCCCTCAGTATTTGGGATCCCTGGTGCACAAATTGATGGCAGAATGTACAGCACGGGTACAAGTTTTATGGATTTCAGCAATTAGCAAATCTATCCAGGATTCCCCAATAAGATACAAGTTTTATAGGAATTATCAAATCTATCCAGGATTCCCCAATAAGATACAAGTTTTATAGGAATTAGCAAATCTATCCAGGATTCCCCAATAAGATACAAGTTTATAGATTTCAGGAATTAGCAAATCTATCCAGGATTCCCCAATAAGGTACAAGTTTTATGGATTTCAGGAATTAGCAAATCTCTCCAGGATTCCCCAATAAGAAACTTCCCAAATGCAGTGATGTCCCCCTATTCTAATGAATCCTGGATGAGCTCAGAGCTCAGTTTACACAAGATGGTTTAGAGAGAAGGCTTTACCTAAGGCTGAGCTCGGGTTTAAGAGAGCCCAGGGCACACTGAGCCCTTGCTCAGGATGTTTGGTCTGTGCCCAGCAGAACTCCTGAGCTGAGCTGGAATATCAGGAATTACAAACATGTGGGATAAGGGGTGCAGGGGATGCACAGAGGGGACAGAAAATGTAAAAAGGAAAAGCAAAAATCATCAGGATTTTGGGATTTGGGAATGATCTGGGATGGAATTGCACCCCTGGATCCSTTTGAGTGGCTCTGGATGGATTTTGGGGTTTTTTCCAATCATTCCAGAGCTCTGCTGGATGCTTTTCCTGGCTCCTGCTATAAATAATTCCAGGGTT
>NW_026625925.1:0-1695 GCF_030028575.1 Malurus melanocephalus
GATTGTTTGTCCCCATTCTGCCCCTTCCCGAGGCTCCAAAGGGCTGGAGGGGATTCGGGGAGAATGGGGGTGCTCCTGTTCCTCCCCGAACCCGGCATTGTCCCCATTCTGCCCCTTCCCGAGGCTCCAAAGAGCTGGAGGGGATTTGGGGAGAATGGGGGTGCTCCTGTCCCTCCCAGCACCCGGGATTGTCCCCATTTTTCCCCATTCTCCCCCTTCCCGAGGCTCCAAAGCTCTGGGGGGACACAGCCTTGGGGAGAATGGGGGTGCTCCTGTCCCTCCCCGAACCCGGGATTGTCCCCATTCTCCCCCTTTCTGAGGCTCCAAAGGGCTGGAGGGGATTCGGGGAGAATGGGGGTGCTCCTGTTCCTCCCAGAACCAGGGATTGTCCCCATTCTCCCCCTTCCCGAGGCTCCAAAGGCTCTCGGGCAGCTCTGGGGGGGCACAGCCTTGGGGTGTCCCGGCAGAGCCCCCCGGGATGGGAGGGTTTATCCCAGGAGCAAATCCAGCCTCCTTTCCCTGCCCTTCCTGGGCACTCCCAGACCCAAATTCCTGCACAGGGAGAATTTGCGCTCCTGGGTGGAAACCGCAGGCTCAGGCTCCACCCGGAGGTGCGAGAAGGGAGAGGGAGCCGCTCACCTSTGCAGGAGCTGTCCGATGTCCTAAAGGCGGCAAGAGAAAGGAGATGGTTGGAGAGGAGGAACAGCGAGATTTGTGTTCCTTCAAATCACGGGATCCAAGAATTCCCGCCTGGTTTGGAGCGGAGGGAATTTAAAACCATCCTAATCCACATCAGCGCCCGATCACAGCCTCGCGTGCGGGCTCCAGGCAGACACTGCAGGCAAAAGCGCTGCCGGTGCCGCCTCCGGTGCCGCCTCCGGTTCCTCCGGTGCCGCCGGTGCCGCCGGTGCCGCCATTGGCGCCGCCGCAGCCCCGGTTCGGCCCCTCAGGGACCGCCGCGCCCGCCGCCATCCTCCCCCTCCCCTCACACACCTCCTCGCCTCCCATTGGGCGCCGCGCCCGCCAATCAGAACGCGGCGCTGCTATTGGTGGAAATCCGCGAGGATCCGCCCACTGAGACGCTCCTTCCTATGTGTTCGCTGCGCGCCGGGCGCGGATTGGTTACCGCTGTTTGACAGGCAGCCGCGCTACCCAATCACCGCGGGGTACCGGCGGCGGGGTGTTCCCGCGTCGTTGCCGTGGCGACGCGCCAGTTTCCCGCCCTTCGCCGTTACCACGGCAACCACGGTGGAGGGGGCGGGACCCGCAGGGGGCGGCGCTGATTGGCCGAGCCGGCTGTCAATCAGTGACGCCGCTTCCGGCGCCGGGACGGGCCCGCGCCGCCGCCGCAGCCGCCGCCCCTCCCGGTACCGGCGGGGCCTGAGGGGAACCGGGGGGTCCTGAGGGGAACCGAGGCGTTCCGAGCGCTCCCGGGGGTTCCGGGGGCTTCCCGGGGAGGAGCCGCTGCCTCCTCCGGAGCCGGGGATGCGCCGCCGCCGCCCCCGGAGCCGCCACGCCCGGCCGGGCCCAGACGAGCCCTGAGGGAAGGGCGGGGCCCGGGTGGGGCTCGGGTGGGGCGGGAAAGGCCCGAGGGGGCGGATTTGGGGTGAAAATGCGGGGTTTGGGGCGGTGAGGGGGGTGGGGAGGGGCCTGAGGGGGGTGCGGGAGGTTCTGAGGCGATTTTGGGGGTCCTGA
>NW_026625925.1:3680-5055 GCF_030028575.1 Malurus melanocephalus
CGTGGTGGTCAGCAACCACCAGAGCTCGCTGGACCTGCTGGGTATGGGGCTGCCCCATAGATTGACCCATAGATCCCTGCCCCATAGAGCCCTGACCCACAAACCCTGCCCAATAGAGCCCTGACCCCATAGAACCCCATCCTATAGAGCCCTGGCCCCATAGAGTGACCACAGCCTGACCCTACATAGGGGTCAGCAACCACCAGAGCTCGCTGGACCTGCTGGGTATGGGGCTGCCCCATAGATTGACCCATAACTGACCCCTGAGTGACCCACAGCCTGCCCCACATCCCTCCTGCCCCACACATACCCCATAACCTGTGCCCAATAACCCAATAACCCCATAACCCCCAGGGATGATGGAGGTGCTCCCCGATTGCTGTGTCCCCATCGCCAAACGGGAGCTGCTGTACATGGGGTGGCTATGGGGCAGGTTTAGGGACTCAGCCCCATAACCCCATAACCCCATAGGGATGATGGAGGTGCTCCCCGATCGCTGTGTCCCCATCGCCAAGCGGGAGCTGCTCTATATGGGGCACTATGGGGTGGGTTTAGGGACTCAGCCCCATAACCCCATAACCCCATAACCCCATAACCCCATAACAGGGATGATGGAGGTGCTCCCCGATCGCTGTGTCCCCATCGCCAAACGCGAGTTGCTCTATATGGGCGCGGTGGGCGTGGCCTGCTGGCTGGGCGGGATCATCTTCATCGACCGCAAGAAAACGCACGATGCCATCAGCGTCATGGCCGAGGCAGCGCACACCATGCTCAGCCAGGACGTATGTGGGGCTGGAATAGGGTTATGGGGCTGGGATGTAGGGCTGGGATGGGGTTATGGGGCTGGGATGTAGGGCTGGGATGGGTTATGGGGCGGTTATGGGGTTGGAAGGAGCAAGGGCACCAGCAGCGTCATGGCCATGAGTAGGGCTGGCTGTGGGGTGCTGTGGGGCAGTTATGGGGCAGTGCGGTGCTATGAGGCAGTTATGGCATGGTTTGGGGGCAGTTATGGGGCAGCGGGGTGCTGTGGGGGGCAGCACACCCTGTTGACCCCATGGCGATGTGGGGCACAGTGAGGGGTCCCTGCTGGTTCTGTCAGCCATGGGGCAGCCATGACCATGCTGTGGGTCAGCCCCACATTTCTCTGCCCCACAGGTTCGGGTGTGGGTGTTTCCTGAGGGCACGCGGAACCACAGCGGCTCCATGCTGCCCTTCAAACGCGGCGCCTTCCACTTGGCCGTGCAGGCCCAGGTATGTGGGGCACTGTGGGGTGCTGTGGGGTGCCATGGGGTGCTATGGGGTGCTATGGGGTGGCTCTGGGGCTGTGGGACCCTCCTGACCCACAGCCCGCCCCACAGGTGCCCGTGGTGCCCAT
>NW_026625925.1:7155-8952 GCF_030028575.1 Malurus melanocephalus
GGGATTGGGACTGGGACAATGGAATTGGGATGGGAACTGGGATCAGGATCAGCACCAGGACATTGGGACTGGGACTGGGATCAACATCCGAACAATGGGATTGGGATCAGAACTGGGATCAGGATCAGCACCAGGACATCGGGACYGGGACCAGGACTGGGATCGGGATGGGAACTGGGACCAGGACAGTGGGACCCCAGATGGATTTGGGGGGATGATTCAGCACCAAAAACTTTTCTCACCCAAGAAACCACAATTTTACCCCAGCACCAAACCCTGCAAACCTGAAAAACGCCTTAAAAACCCATTGAAAACTGTTGAAAAACGGGGGTAAATGGATGGAGAGAATTGGGAAAAACCAGGATAGAACTGCAAACATGCCAGAATCCAAAAACATCATGACAAAAACAACCAAAAAAAAACCAAACGAAATTATTATTTCTGATTTTTTCACTGCTCCACCCCAAACCCCTGACTCAGCAGGGCTGGCTGGGGTACGGCCACAGCACTGACCCCCGCACTGACCCCTGCACTGACCGATGGATCTGGAGGGATAATTCAGCACCAAAAACTTTCCTCGCCCAAAAAAAACCCCAATTTTATCCCAATACCAAACCCCGCAAATCTGAAAAACGCCTTAAAGACCCATTGAAAATGGGGAAAAATGGATGGAGAGAATCGTGAAAAAACAGAATAGAACCCAAACCATGCCGGAATCCAGAGTGACCACACCAAAAATAACCAAAAAAACCAAATTATTATTCCAAATTTTTTTGGCTCTTCCACCCCAAAGCACCCCAAACCCCTGACTCAGCAGGGCTGGCTGGGGTACGGCCACAGCGGCAGCAGCGCCGCGCCCGCGCTGACCCCGGCACTGACCCCCGCACTGACCCCCGCACTGACCGCAGTGACCGCCCCGCCGCCCCCCGCCCCCGCCGCGGCCGCGCTGTGCGTGCGCTGGTGCCGCTTGTGGTGCGAGCTGCGGCTGAAGCTCTTCCCGCACACCCCGCAGCCGTACGGCTTCTCCCCGGTGTGGATGCGCCGGTGCTGCGTCAGCGTGGATTTGTCGGTGAAGCTCTTGCCGCAGTCGGCGCAGCCGTACGGTTTTTCCCCGGTGTGGATGCGCCGGTGGCGGATCAGGTTGGAGCTGACGTTGAAGCGTTTCCCGCAGTGGCCGCAGGCGTACGGCTTCTCGCCCGTGTGGATGCGCAGGTGCTTGACCAGGTCCGAGCTCTGGCCGAAGCTCTGCCAGCACTCGCCGCACGTGTTGGGCACGGTGGGCGATTTGACGCCTTGGGCGGTGTCGCCGCGGCGTTGGCGGCGAGGTTTGGTCGCTCGGGGCTCTTTGGGCCGGCGGCCGAAGCTTTTGCCGCAGTCCACGCATTTGTAGGGTCGCTGCGAGGGCGCTCCCACCGGGCGGCCGCAGTCCCGGCACTGACCGGCGGCTCCGGCCGCTSCGGCCGCTCCGGMCACSGCGGGGGCGTGGGCGCGGCGGTGCCGCAGCAGTTGAGCGCTCAGCACGAAGGCTTTGCCGCAGTCCGGACAGCCGAACGGGCGCTGGGCAGCGGCGTGGGCGGCGCTCGGAGCGTGGGTGACCCCGCGGTCATCGCTGGCGGTGGCCCAGTGGTCATCGCCGCGGTCTCGGTGGTCAGCACCGAGGGTGACCCGTTGGCCATCGCTGTGGGGGACTCTCTGGCCATCGCCACGATCCCGCTGACCATCGGCACGAGTGACCCGCTGACCATCGCAAACGGTCACTTCGTGGCCACCTCCATGGTCCTGCTGGCCACCGCCTTG
>NW_026625926.1:0-1516 GCF_030028575.1 Malurus melanocephalus
TAAACTGGAATGGATTTGGAATGGATTGGGAGTCACTGGGATGGACTTGGAATGGATTGGGAGTCACTGGGATGGACTGGGAATGGACTGGGAGGGTCACGTGACCACCGAGATCGTCATGCTCAACCCCGAGAACACGCGCAGCATCTCCAACATGGTACTGGGACAAACTGGGAGGGACTGGGATAAACTGGGAATGGATTCGGAGAAACTGGGATAAACTGGGAATGGACTGGGATCAAACTGGAATGGATTGGGATGGACTGGAGTGGATGCGGATGGATTGGGAATGGATTCGGATGGAATGGAATGGACTGGGATGGACTGGAATGGATTTGGATCAAACTGGAATGGATTGGGATGGACTGGAGTGGATTCGGATGGACTGGGATGGACTGGGAATGTATTGGGAGTCACTGGGAACCACTGGGAATGGATTCGGATGGATTAGAATGGACTTGGAATCACTGGGATGGACGGGGATGGGATTGGGATGGACTGGAGTGGATTTGGATGGATTGGGAATGGATTGGGAGTCACTGGAATGGACTGGGAATGGATTAGGAGTCACTGGGAACCACTGGGATGGACTGGGATGATTGGGAATGGATTGGAATGGACTGGGAATGGATTTGGATGGATTGGGATGGACTGGAGTGGATTTGGATGGACTGGGAATGGACTGGAGTGGATTGGGAATGGACTGGGAATGGACTGGGAGGGTCACGTGACCACCGAGATCGTCATGCTCAACCCCGAGAACACGTGCAGCATCTCCAACATGGTACTGGGATGGACTGGGAGGGACTGGGATAAACTGGGAATGGATTGGGATGGATTGGGATGGACTGGGATCAAACTGGGAGGGACTGGAATGGATTGGGATGGATTGGGAGTCACTGGGAACCACTGGGAATGGATTGGAATGGATTTGGATCAAACTGGAATGGATTGGGATGGACTGGAGTGGATTCAGATGGATTGGGAATGGATTCAGATAAACTGGGATGGACTGGGAGTCACTGGGAACCACTGGGAATGGACTGGGAATGGATTGGGATGGACTGGAGTGGATTCGGATGGATTGGGAATGGATTCGGATGGACTGGGAACCACTGGGAATGGATTTGGATCAAACTGGAATGGATTGGGATGGACTGGGAGTGGATTGGGATAAACTGGGATGGACTGGGATGGGATTCGGAGTCACTGGGAACCACTGGGATGGACTGGGAGGGGATTGGAATGGACTGGGATGGACTGGGATCAAACTGGAATGGATTGGGATCAAACTGGAATGGATTCAGATGGACTGGAGTGGATTTGGATGGATTGGGAATGGATTCGGATGGACTGGGATGGACTGGGAATGGATTGGGAGTGGACTGGGAGGGTCACGTGACCACCGAGATCGTCATGCTCAACCCCGAGAACACGCGCAGCATCTCCAACATGGTACTGGGATGGACTGGGATAAACTGGGAATGGATTGGGATAAACTGGGATAAACTGGGAT
>NW_026625926.1:3489-4931 GCF_030028575.1 Malurus melanocephalus
ATCAAACTGGAATGGATTCGGATGCATTGGGAATGGATTGGGATCAAACTGGAATGGATTTGGATGGACTGGAATGGATTGGGATAAACTGGGAACCACTGGGAATGGATTGGAGTGGACTGGGAGTGGATTTGGATCAAACTGGAATGGATTGGGATGGACTGGAGTGGATTGGGAATGGATTGGGAATGGATTGGAATGGATTGGGATCAAACTGGAAGGGATTGGGATGGACTGGGAATGGATTTGGATCAAACTGGAATGGATTCGGATGGACTGGAATGGATTTGGAGTGGATTGGGAGTCACTGGGATGGACTGGGATGGACTGGGAATGGACTGGGAATGGATTTAGATCAAACTGGAATGGATTGGGATGTACTGGAGTGGATTTGGGATGGACTGGGAATGGACTGGGAGGGTCACGTGACCACCGAGATCATCATGCTCAACCCCGAGAACACGCGCAGCATCTCCAACATGGTACTGGGATGGACTGGGAGGGACTGGGATGGACTGGGATAAACTGGGAATGGATTCGGATAAACTGGGATGGACTGGGATGGACTGGGATGGACTGGGAACCACTGGGATGGAATGGGAGGGGATTGGGATTGACTGGAATGGACTGGGAATGGATTGGGAATGGAGTGGGAATGGATTGGGATGGACTGGAATGAATTGCGATGGACTGGGATGGATTTGGAGTGGATTGGGAGTCACTGGGATGGACTGGGATGGACTGGGAATGGAGTGGGAATGGATTTGGATCAAACTGGAATGGATTGGGATGGACTGGAGTGGATTTGGATCAAACTGGAATGGATTGGGATGGACTGGAGTGGACTGGGAATGGATTGGGATCAAACTGGAATGGATTCGGGTAAACTGGAATGGATTGGGATCAAACTGGAATGGATTCGGATGGACTGGAATGGATTCGGATGGACTGGAATGGACTGGGATGGATTGGAATGGATTCGGGCAAACTGGAATGGATTGGGATGGACTGGAGTGGATTCGGATGGATTGGAATGGACTGGGATGGACTGGAATGGATTTGGATCAAACTGGAATGGATTGGGATGGACTGGACTGGATTCGGATGGACTGGGATGGACTGGGAATGGATTGGGAGTCACTGGGAGCCACTGGGAATGGATTGGAGTGGACTGGGAATGGATTGAGATGGATTTGAATGGATTTGGATCAAACTGGAATGGATTGGGATGGACTGGAGTGGATTTGGATGGAGTGGGAATGGATTCAGACGGACTGGGATGGACTGGGAATGGATTGGGAGTCACTGGGAGCCACTGGGAATGGATTGGAATGGACTGGAATGGATTTGGAGTGGATTGGGAGTCATTGGGATGGACTGGAGTGGATTGGGAATGGATTGGGAATGGACTGGGAGGGTCACGTGACCACCGAGATCGTCAT
>NW_026625926.1:9061-10932 GCF_030028575.1 Malurus melanocephalus
TGTCACCCAGTGTCACCCATTGTCACCCAATGTCACCCATCCTTGTGTCACCCAATGTCCCCCATTGTCACCCCAATGTCACCCATTGTCACCTATCACGGTGTCACCCGTTGTCACCCATTGTCACCCATCCCAGTGTCACCCATCCCATTGTCACCCCTGGGAATTGTCACCCAATGTCACCCACCCCATTGTCACCCATTGTCACCCGTCCCGGTGTCACCCATTGTCACCCCAATGTCACCCCAATGTCACCCATTGTCACCTGTCCCAATGTCACCCATTGTCACCCATCCCGGTGTCACCCACCCCATTGTCACCCATTGTCACCCGTTGTCACCCGTCCCATTGTCACCCATCCTGGTGTCACCCATTGTCACCCATTGTCACCCATCCCAGTGTCACCTGACCCGGGAATTGTCACCCATCCAGGGAATTGTCACCTGGGAATTGTCCGCCATTGTCACCCGGTGTCACCAATCCCAGTGTCACCCGTCCCATTGTCACCCAATCCGGTGTCACCCACTCCTGTGTCACCCATTGTTACCCATTGTCACCCATTGTCACCCATTGTCACCCACCCCAGTGTCACCCGTCCCATTGTCACCCAATCCGGTGTCACCCACTCCTGTGTCACCCATTGTTACCCATTGTCACCCATTGTCACCCACCCCATTGTCACCCGTCCCATTGTCACCCGTCCCATTGTCACCCGTCCCATTGTCACCCATTGTCACCCCAATGTCACCTATCACGGTGTCACCCAGTGTCACCCATTGTCACCCACCCCATTGTCACCCATCCCGGTGTCACCACTCCTGTGTCACCCATTGTCACCGATTGTCACCCATTGTCACCCATTGTCATCTATTGTCACCCATCCCAATGTCACCCCTGGGAATTGTCACCCCTGGGAATTGTCACCCAATGTCACCCCATGTCACCCCAATGTCACCCCTGGGAATTGTCACCCATTGTCACCCAATGTCACCCATCCTTGTGTCACCCAATGTCACCCCAATGTCACCCCAATGTCACCCACCCCATTGTCCCCCATTGTCACCCCAATGTCACCCATTGTCACCTATCACGGTGTCACCCAGTGTCACCCATTGTCACCCATCCCAGTGTCACCCATCCCGGTGTCACCCATTGTCACCCCAATGTCACCCAATGTCACCCAATGTCACCCATCCTTGTGTCACCCAATGTCACCCCAATGTCACCCACCCCATTGTCCCCCATTGTCACCAATTGTCACCCAATGTCACCCATTGTCACCCATCCCAGTGTCACCCATTGTCACCCTGTCCCATTGTCACCCGTCCCATTGTCACCCCTGGGAATTGTCACCCATTGTCACCAATGTCACCCGTTGTCACCCAATGTCACCCATTGTCACCCAATGTCACCCCAATGTCACCCGATGTCACCCAATGTCACCCCTTGGAATTGTCACCCATTGTCACCCAATGTCACCCCTGGGAATTGTCACCCATTGTCACCCCTGGGAATTGTCACCCATTGTCACCCCAATGTCACCCAATGTCACCCCAATGTCACCCCAATGTCACCCATTGTCACCCCTGAGAATTGTCACCCATTGTCACCCAATGTCACCCATTGTCACCCATTGTCACCCCTGGGAATTGTCACCCAATGTCACCCCTGGGAATTGTCACCCATTGTCACCCATCCGATTGTCACCCCTGGGAATTGTCACCCATTGTCACCCCAATGTTGTCACCCCAAGGCGGTGTCTACAAGAAGATCGGGTACTACGACAGCACCAAGGACAACCTGAGCTGGTACAACAACGACAAATGGATCGGTGAGTTTGGGCTGGAAAACGGGGAAATTGGGAAAATTGG
>NW_026625927.1:0-1326 GCF_030028575.1 Malurus melanocephalus
TGTGTGCCACCAGAACCTGTGTGCCACCAGAACATGTGTGTCCAGCACCGAGTGTCACCCAGCCTGCGTGTCACAGGTTTGGCTCCTCCTGTCTCCTGTAACAGCCAAAATCACCGTGCAGAGAAGCAGTGACTGACGAGGCAGTGACGCAGGAGCATTGTGACTCTGGAAACCCAAAATGTGCAGGAAATGGCTCAATCAATCAATCAATGAACAGGCACAGGAGCTCTCTCAGCATTCCTGAGGAGCCAGGACGATGCCAATGAGCCATTCCTCACCAATGTGCTGCACCAACCTGCCCACACTGCCGGGACAGCAAAATCACACCAACAACTGCCCAAAATGAGCATTTTTCTGAGTGTTACAAACTGCCAGGGACTCCTGCTGCACCAACAAAGCCCTGGGCAAATTCAGAATTAAAAGCACCCTTGATTCACTGRGAGTGACACGTCAAAGCCTCCCTTAATTGTGATAAATCCCGTTCCTTCATCTGAGAAGGTGACATTTCATGGCAAATAGTCCCAAGAAATGGAGTGGAACCAGGGAGAGTTTCCTGTTTTGTGAGTGRTTTCCTGTGATGACAAAGCCCAGTGTGGCAGTGAGCAGTTGGCTGCGTGGCTGCTGCTCAGGTTTTTTAGGTCTTTGTTGTTCCCAGGCAGGCAGATGGAATTTGTCACAAGAAACTAATCAGGGACACTGAGACCTAGTTGCATTTTCAGGGATAAAATCTCGGTTGGAGGAGTCATCAGAACCCTGTCTCTCCTGAGCACAGTGCCTGCTCAGTCACAGCCCATTTCCCAGGAAAACCATTCCTTTGGAGCGGCCAGAAGGGCCGGGAGAGCAGGGGAGCTGTGCATGGGGACATTAACTCAGTTTGTGCCTTCTCCCGAGCAAAGAGAGCTCATCACTTCACCCTCAGCGGGTTTGGATCAGGAGAGGCCCAAAAGGAGCATCAATAACTCGGCCTTGGAACCATCCATTGCTGTCCCTCTGGGCAGACACTGCCCCAGYTCCTCCCTGTGGAGATCAGGGTGAGAATCCCTTTCTTCCCTGGAGAGGGGTGAAGGCAATATTGTAATCCCAGCTCCAACTGCCAGAAAGGAGCTCCTGAATCAGCAGTGCTGACAGCAAGGGCAGCTCTGTTTGTGCAGGGTGTCCGTGTGTCTGCACCATCCCTGGCAGAGTGTCCGTGTGTCTGCACCATCCCTGGCACCACCCTTCCTTCCCCTGCAGCTGTGCCAGCCCTGCAAAAATAAATCCCTTCCATGTCCTCACCAAGGATGGCACACACTGAATGTGTCACCAAGGATGGCACACACTGAATGT
>NW_026625927.1:2343-5254 GCF_030028575.1 Malurus melanocephalus
ACACACCCAATCTGCCAGCCCTGCAGCAGCTCTCTGTCTCCCCACAAAGGAGCTGCTTTGTGGCTCAGTGAGCATCCCGCTAGAGATGAACATTTCCCTGATTTATGCTCTTCCAGAAAACTTTTGGTTTATCAGACCCAGTGCATTCCAGACTGAGGGATGATCTTCCCCAGCTGCACTTTGCCATTTCTCTCTTGTTTCCATTATCCCCAATGCGGCACCCAGCAAATTCTGCCTTGTACCAAAAGCCATTTCTGTCAAATTAGGTTAAAAGGAAGTAGTGAARAACTAAAAGCTCTGTATCTAATCCTGCCACCTGGAAAATCAGCAGAGAAATATAATTTTGTAGTCTTTCAAATTAAATCAGATTGTGGGCACTCTGCTGTTGGGTTTATCCAGTGCTGAGTGGAACAGCTCTGCTCAACCATGACTAAGTTTAGGCATGTTCAATTCATGGCAAAGCAGTTCCAGTTCAGAGACGCTGCTTTTAATTGCRTCTTCACCCTATTTCTTTTAATTTTATTATTTGCTGAGCCATTCCCCATTAATGAGCTCTCAGCAGGACGTGGCCTTTAASAGCAGAGCAGCTCMTGGTGCTGCAGACRGTGGAATTTGGGGATGTGGAGCTGGTTCATCACATCTGTGTGCTTTTGGAGTCTGTCCCTTCCCCACGGCTCCAGCACCCATGGGCTCCACCCCAGGGATCAGAGCCCTGCCATGCTCGGGTTTCTCTCTATTCTGAGCACATGGGAATGTTCTCTCTGTGTTTTTTGGATTCTCTGCWCTCTGATCTCTCCCAGCTGCTGTTTCCCAGTTCCATGCCCAGGAGCAGCCACTCCCCCTGTCTTTGATGTTTTGTGTAAAAGTGACCTGCACATGATTTGGTGTCTCTTTATTCTCCTTTCAGCATATCAAGTACAGCTACAGAGTCTCCCTGTACTTTGCTTTATTGTATTTTTCCCCTGATTGCTTTTCACGTGCAAAGTCCAGAACGTCACATCTGATCTTGCCCTGCAGGTCTGCTGGGGAGGCTCAGACCTGTTGGATTAGAGCAGGAAAATTATTTCAAATGTGGAGGTGCAGAGCAATCCCCCCCGATCCTTTTCCCTGAACTCTCTGAGCTGTTTGGGGGTTCAGGGTCTGTGCAGCACTCGGCTGTGTCACCCCTGGAGTGTCACTGCAGGTGACAGTGCCAACACTCACCTCCTCTTTCCAGGCCTTCCTTGCCTATTCCCCTTTAACTGTTCAAAAAGGGCAAATCTGCTCCTGTCAGTGTGACCCTGAGTGCTCTCGGTGAGCTGCTGCTGTTCCTGAAGGGATTGTGGGCTGAAATTCAGTGATTTTGGGCTGGATTCAGTGATTGTGGGCTGGATTCAGTGATTTTGGGCTGGATTCAGTGATTTTGGGCTGGATTCAGTGATTGTGGGCTGGATTCAGTGATTGTGGGCTGGATTCAGTGATTGTGGGCTGGATTTCAGTGATTTTGGGCTGGAATTCAGTGATTGTGGGCTGGATTCAGCTCTCCTTAACTCGCTTTCTCTGCAGAGAAATGACAAAGCTGGCTGAAGAAAACTTTCCTGGGGCTGTTGAGATTTCAGTGTGAGACGTTTCAAGTTTTACATGTAACAGTTCGAGGATCACAAAATGTTTTTCTTCTTTCCAGCAGGGCTCTGGCTCTGCTGACCTCTGCAGGCAGTGAGGCTGCAAAGGTGACAGCAGTGACAACAGCAATTTCAGTGAAAAATAGAAATGAGATCTTTTTCATTTCTTCAAATGAAAAACCCCGAACAAACAAGAGTAAACATAAATGAGGTGGTTCACTCTGAGAAGCTTTTCTGGTATCAAAAGATATGATCTTACACAATATGGTGTTTTGGTTTGGTTTCTGTCTTGTTTTCCTAATTTACAATGTGTTTTAACATCTCTGCAAAATATCCCTCAGGCTGCCAATGGCAACAGCACCCAGAGTGGGGATTTCACAGGAGAGAATATGTTCTCTTACACCATTTCCCCACTCTCTCCCCTTTGTTCTGTAACGCCATGAAAGCACTGGAAAGCAGTGCAGAGGTGGATCCCCATCCTGTGCTGGTGATGGATCCCATCCTGTGCTGGTGCTGGATCCCCATGCTGTGCAGAGGTGGATCCCCATCCTGTGCTGGTGATGGATCCCCATCCTGTGCAGAGGTGGATCCCCATCCTGTGCTGGTGCTGGATCCCCATCCTGTGCTGGTGCTGGATCCCCATCCTGTGCTGGTGCTGGATCCCCATCCTGTGCTGGTGCTGGATCTCCATCCTGTGCTGGTGATGGATCCCATCCTGTGCAGAGGTGGATCCCATCCTGTGCTGGTGCTGGATCCCCATCCTGTGCTGGTGCTGGATCCCATCCTGTGCTGGTGCTGGATCCCATCCTGTGCTGGTGGTGGATCCCCATCCTGTGCAGAGGTGGATCTCCATCCTGTGCTGGTGCTGGATCCCCATGCTGTGCAGAGGTGGATCCCCATCCTGTGCTGGTGATGGATCCCCATCCTGTGCTGGTGATGGATCTCCATCCTGTGCTGGTGCTGGATCTCCATCCTGTGCAGAGGTGGATCCCCATCCTGTGCTGGTGCTGGATCTCCATCCTGTGCTGGTGCTGGATCCCCATCCTGTGCTGGTGCTGGATCCCCATCCTGTGCTGGTGCTGGATCCCCATCCTGTGCTGGTGATGGATCCCCATCCTGTGCTGGTGCTGGATCCCATCCTGTGCTGGTGCTGGATCCCCATCCTGTGCTGGTGATGGATCCCATCCTGTGCTGGTGATGGATCCCATCCTGTGCTGGTGGTGGATCCCCATCCTGTGCAGAGGTGGATCTCCATCCTGTGCTGGTGCTGGATCCCCATCCTGTGCTGGTGATGGATCCCCATCCTGTGC
>NW_026625927.1:5262-8744 GCF_030028575.1 Malurus melanocephalus
GCCCAGAGCTGTCACTCAGCAGAATCTGAATGATCTCCTCCTCCTCACAGGGGTCCAGTCCCTCCTGGCTCTGAGTGCTCCCAGGAGTTGTGAAGAGCAGGAGCCACCTGGAGAATTTCTCACACCATCCAGTTTTAGTGCTGTTCTATTTCATTTGTTACCTTACCTTAATCRTTCTTTAGCACTCATTCAGTTTGCATTTCTCTCTCTTTTCATCTTCATCTGTTCCTGATATTTTATTTTTCCAATAAACTAAGTMATTTAATGGCCCTAATCCCAAACCTCCTATTTAGAGCATGGATGTGGAGGCTGCAGAAAGAAGCCCCAATTTAAATCTGTCAGTCAAACATAATAATCTATCATCKTCTTTCTATCTAAAACTGCTCCATGGGAAGGAAACCACAACTGGGATTCAGTTTAACTTGAAAACATCCAGCTCTACAGCTTTTCTAATACTTACTCTTCTTATGCACAGGCTGTTAGAAAATGACAAAGTTCCACAGCTCTTGTGACACCAAGGTGAAGTCCAGAGGGGATTGCAGAGGCTTTGAAGAGCCTGAGGCCACATCCCTGGGGCTGTCACCGTGGCACAGGCACTGAAATCACCCCAGGAGCACTGGGAAGGGCTGCCAGAAGGGCTCAGGACAGAGTGCATTTTGATTTAAACCAGCCACAGTCTCCAGCACTGGAACCAAAATGCAGCTTTTTCCACGGCACCTTCCCGATGGTAAATCTAATTAAACAGCCATTAAAATGTGTGTAATCTCAACTGGATCAAGGTGACCTGGAGCTGCTGCTAAATGTTACCAACAGCAATCCCCACAAATGGCATCGCAGAGGGAACAGGCAGTGCTGCTTCTCCTGACGTGGCCTTTAGATGGATGTGGTTATTAAAGTGCTTTGTGTAGCACAGATTCCCAAATAAATGAATCTGATTTTCTGGCAGCTGAAGCTCTGTGTGCTCCCAGTGCTCCCAGCCAAGGCTGCCATCCCAGAGAGGATCCCAGTCTGGCTCCTCCTCACCCTGAGCAGGATCCAGCAGCACAGAGCCTGGCACACATGGACACAAATTCACACTGGCATTGCTAAAACCTGGCCAGGAGAAGAGTGTTGTTAAAATGTCAGAAAGGAGAGAACAGGGCAGAGTTTTACCTGCACCAGCCAGAGCAGCTTCCACCCGTGGAAGGTCCCTCCACCTGCAGACAGCAGGGCTGGGTGTTTCCTGGCCAAAATAAACACCAGGCTGGGAGTTTAAATAGCTTTAAATACCTAAGTCTCATTCAGGTTAAAATCTGGAAACATTTTCTGGATCTACACCGGCCTAACCTCAGTGTCAGAACCACACACAGTTCATGTCAATGATGCAGAGCTCTACAGACCAAATTCCASATCCCTCCTCACAACCAGACCTGCTAACACGCAACAAAGAAATATCCACTTTATAAACAATTTATCCTGCTCAGGTTAATGACAGCAAAATGCAAATGATGAGAGTGAAAACTGAGAGCAGTGTCCGTTCATTACTGCAGGTGTTTATGGTGCACCCTAAGAATATCATTRTGCTGAAGAAAATGTTTACTGATGCAAAATCAGACAGATCTGCAGGTTAAAAATGACTGCCTTTGGTRGTTACCTTATGTTTGACTTCACAGGTTCATTCCTTTAACTGCAGCTACAGTTAAAAATAGGAACTATCCCCCAAGCTGCAAAGTAGCTGAGCAGGTGGGGAATGTCTCACTTCCCCCTGGTACGTGACAGCCCCAGTTTGGGCTCTGAGGCTGCAGAAATCCCTCCTGTGCTGAGTGCAGGGCATGGAGGATCTGCAGACACATSAATGATGAATTCCTGGCCATCCCTTGGCTGTCTCCAGAGACAGGATTAACCCTTTGATCCAGGTTTAGCTGGGTCAGACCTGGGGCTTTTGGCTGATGACAGCAGCTCACTGGTTTGCTTCTAACAGCAGCCTGTGGCACTGAGTCTGAGTCGGGTGATTTTTAAAATTCTGGTTTTATTTTCAGATATTTGTTGTTATGTCTTGTTTTGCGTTTGAATTTCTGATTAAAACGTTCTTTTATGAATCCTTCAGCTATWATGATACATCTCTTCTGAGCAGGGAAGGCACAGTAAAACTAATTAAATGCCATCCAAGAGTTTSACTCTGCCATTTACAGAAACACATTAAACTCTGCGGAACGGCTCTTTCAGAGCCATGGCAAGGGGGGCACAGCTGCTGAATTCTCCATGATGRAGTGTGGGACATGAGGCAGTCAGGAGGGAGCAGATTTATGGACAAAAACCAGATCAGCACCTGCAGGAGGGAGAGGACACAAATCTGTGAGTGCTGGTTTGGTTTAGGGTTAGGACATGGCACAGAAAGGAGCAATTCTRCTGTAACAGGGGGTAATGAATTAAATGAAGTGGAAAGCATGGCATGAGCTGGAGATTTGCCGTAGTGACTAATGTAATTAACCTCTATTGAAATAATTAAGSCTCCTAATTTGTGCTGCATGAGCAGTACAACGCCAGGGCAGGTGTGGGCAGTGATCTCCTCTGATCTCCTCTGCTCCATGGAAAAACCACACAGCTTTGGGCAGAAAGCTCACAAATATCCCACAAAATACTGGGAGCTATTCTTTCTGAACTCAACCTGCCTCTTCATAAACGGTGACATTTTTCCTTCCTTCAGCACAGAACTGTTTTATGCCAGTCAGAGAAGCAGGGTTTGTTGTCTCTAGTTATTAATTTACTTTTATTGACTGCAGTGCCTTTCCTGGTTTTATTGCCCAATAGCTCACAGCTTTTCTTTAGGTTACACATAAACGTTTGACTTTCCCAAGGAGAAGCAGAACCYCTGCAGCACCCGCTGGGTTCCTCTGCTGCCCCAGGCCCCTTCCCCCAGAGCAGCTTTCTCACAAAAAACCAGCAAAAACGCTGATCCCCTTTCCCCCTTTYCACTGCTCAAGGCATAGGATGAAAAAGCACAAGATTTAGTTTGATTTTTTTCTCTGTCCTAAAAATACGCTCTGAAACGCTTCCATTGTCCATGCCCTGCTCCCTGTGATAAGGCACAGCTTCCCTCTACAGCAATTATTTTGAACACTATTAGACTGTCTGTGAAAGGCCAGGAGCAGCACAGAGGGTTCAGGGGATTTTAACCCAATTCAGGGGATTTTAACCCAATTCAGGGGATTTTAACCCAGCAGTTCCTGCTGCTGCTGGACAATCCTGCAGTGCACAGCACTCTGTCCTGCTGCAGCGGGGACAGCAGGGAGAGAAAACAGACAGCTCAAATGAGCTCTCTGCTCAAACAACCACTTGTGCTMAAGCTAAAAATAATGAAAATAAAAGCAGCTCAGGTGCTTGGTTGACTTTGAAGGCCAACAGAAGGAATTCCCGCCTTTCCTGGAGCTGCCAGGAACGGGCGATGCGAGGTGAAGGCTCAGAAGGGCAGCTCAGCAGGGACAGGATCCCTGGAAGCTCTG
>NW_026625928.1:0-1931 GCF_030028575.1 Malurus melanocephalus
GGACAGGAAATGAGAACGTCAGGGTTGTGGAGAGCTCAGAAACTGCAAAAATCGGCTCTTTTGGGGTTTTAAAGAAATGCAAAATTCAGCTCTTTTGGGGTTTTCAAAAAATCCAAAATTCAGCTCTTTTGGGGTTTTCAAGAACTTAAAAATTCAGTTGATTTGGGATTTTTAAAATCGCTAAAATTTGGCTGATTTGGGGTTTTTAAGAACTGCAAAATTCAGCTCTTTTGGGGTTTAAAAAACTTTTTTCAGGAACTCCAAAATTCAGCTGATTTGGGTTTTGTCCTGCAGGAATTTCATTCAAATTTTCCCCCACATTTTCCCCCAATTTCCCCCTAATTTATCCCAAATTTTCCCCCATTTTTTTCCCCGATTTTTCCCCAATTTCCCCCCATTTTTTTCCCCATTTTTCCCCCACACCAAACACCTTCCACAATCTCCTTTTTCCACATTTTTATTTCCCAAATCCCATTTTGTATCCGATACAAAATTCCCCCTCACGGATCCAGGGGGGGTCTATGTATAACATAGAAAAAAAACCCCAAATGGGCCCAAACCGGGATTTGTACCCAATTCCTGCAACTGGGAGCAAAAATTCCCATTTTTTTTAGGAAAAATCCACCGGTGTTTGGAGCAAAAATAGCTCTGGAATTGTAAAAAATTCACTTTTTTTTAATTTTTAGGCTGATAAAAAATTGAGGTTTTTTTAAAATTTTTAGGCTGAAAAATTGAGAAAATATCAAAAGGAACATTCCGGGCACACCCCGGTCATGGCAGAGCTGGAATTTCCTGGGAATTCCCAAAAGATTTCCTGAGAATTCCTGGAGGATTTCATGGGAATTTTTCGAGGATTTTTTGGAAATTTCTCGAGGATTTTTTGGGAATCTCTCGAGGTTTTTCTGGGAAGTCCCTGAGAATTTCCTGTGAATTCCCAAAGGATTTCTGGAGGATTTCCTGGGAATTCTGGAAGGATTTTCTGGGAATTCCTGGATCATTGCCTGGGAATTCCCAGGAAATTCTGGGAGGATTTTCTGAGAATTTTGGGAGAATTTTCTGAGAGTTCCCAAAGGATTTCCTGGGAATTCCCGGATTGGTTCCACATGGAGAATCCCCCGAAATTCCAGAGGGGCCCTGGGGGAGATCCGGGGATAATTAAAGGGTTAAACCAGCCCTAATTAACCCCAAAAACCCCAGAATTAACCCCAAAATTCCCCTAATTAACCCCAAAACTCCCAGAATTAATGAATCCCGGCCGATCCCGCTGCTCCGTCGCTCCCGGGCTCAGAAATGCAGGAATTGGGCAAATCCGGGCTCAGAAATGCAGGAATTGGGCAAATCCGGGCTCAGTTTTTGATGAGGCTCGAATTGGGGTCCATCTGCTCCTCCTGGATGGGGACGCGGCAGCTGCGCTCCTCTGCAGGGCAGAAATCCAAAAAAATCCCATAAAAATACATGGAAATCCCCTGGAAATCCCATAGAAATCAGCAACAAAGAAATCCCAGAAAAATCCCGTTAAATCCCATGGAAATCCCATAGTAACCAGCACCGCAGAAATCCCAGAAAAATCCCATGGAAATCCCATAAAATCCCCTAGAAATCCCATGGAAATCCCATTGAAATCCCATTAAAATCCCATAGGAATCAGCAACAAAGAAATCCCAAAAAATCCCATAGAAATCCCACAGAAATCCCATAAAACCAGGAACGAGGAAATCCCATAAAAATAACAATGGGATCCCCATTTACTCCTGTTTTTTCCCCGTTTTTTCCCCCATTTTTCCCCCCATTATTTTCTCTTTTTTTTCCCCATTTTCTCCAATTTTGTCCCCATTTTCCCCCCATTATTTTCCTATTTCCTCCCCTTTTTTAACCCCATTTTCCCGATTTTTTCCACTCCTGTTCCCGTTCCCATTCCCGGGCTCTTTGGC
>NW_026625928.1:2948-5483 GCF_030028575.1 Malurus melanocephalus
AGCCATCGGGGTCGCCACAAACGCTGTCCTCGGTCCCCGACCCCGCCCGGAGCGTGCGCTGCCCGCGGCGGCTGCAGCTGGAACGGGAAAATCCCGAAAATCCCGGTCTGAGCCAGACACAAATCCCGAACCCAAACCCAAACCCAAATCCAAATCTAAACCCAAATCCTGCTCTGAGCCAAACTCAAATCCTGAACCCAAACCCAAACCCAAATCCATCCAAACCCAAACCCAAATCCCAATCGATTCAAACCTAAATCCAAATCCAAATCGATCCAAATTGACCCAAATCTGAACCCAAATCCATCCAAACCCAAACACAAATCCATCCAAACCAACCCAAACCCAAATCCCAATCAAGCCAAACCCAAACCCAAATCCATCCAAATCCAAACCCAAATCCCAATTGATCCAAACCCAAATCCCAATCAACCCAAATCCAAACCCAAACCCAAACCCAGATCGATTCAAACCCAAATCGACCCAAATCTGAACCCAAATCCAAACCCAAATCTGAACCTAAATCCATCCAAATCAATACAAATCAACCCAAATTGACCCAAATCCAAATCCAAACCCAAATCCCAATCGATCCAAACCCAAACCCAAACTCAAATCCCAATCGACCCAAATCCATCCAAATCCAAACTCAAATCCTGATTGATCCAAACCCAAATCCCAATCAACCCAAATCCAAACCCAAATCTCAATTGATCCAAATCAACCCAAATCCCAATAAATCCAAACCCAAACCCAAATCCAAACCCAAATCCCGATCAATTCAAACCCAAACCCAAATCCCAATCGATCCAAATCCAAATCCAAACCCAAATCCATCCAAATCCAAACCCAAATCTAAACCCAAATCCCAGTTGATCCAAATGAACCCAATTCCCAACAAATCCAAACCCAAATCCATCCCAAATCCATCCAAACCGACCTAAATTGACCCAAATCCCGACCCAAATCCCAAATCCATCCAAATCAATCCCGATCCCAATCCATCCAAACCCAAATCCATCCAATTCCTGTGGAAATGAATCCTCAAAAGCGCCCGGAGCACGTTGGGAATGAGGATTCCTAAAAATCCCAAATTTGGGGATTCAAGGATCTTAATCCAGGTTTATTCCCATTTTTGGGACCCTGATTTGGGTTTTTCCCATGGAAATTAATCCCTAAAAGATTCCTGAGTACACTGGGAATGGGGATTCCTAAAAATCCCAAATTTTGGGATCCAGGGCTCCTCATCCGGATTCATTCCCATTTTTGGGACCCTGATTTGGGTTTTTCCCAGGAAAATTAAACCCCAAAGTTTCCCTGAGCACATTGGGAATGGGAATTCCTAAAAATCCCAAATTTTGGGATTCCGGGCACCTCATCCAGGTTTATTCCCATTTTTTTGGACGATTTGGGTTTTTCCCAGGAAAATCAACCCCTAAACGGGRATTCCTACTTGGTCCAGGGCTGGCAGAGCTCGTTCCCTCCTCGGGAAAAAGTCCCTTCAGGACATCGGGAACATTCTGGGAAAACAAAAAAATGGGGTGAAAAATCGGGATTTGGGGTCGGAGACACCCGAGGATGGTTTGGACTGAGCTGGTTTAGGCCGGGCCTAAGGGAATCCCAAAAAAAAATCGGGAAAAATTTTCAAGAATTGCAAAACTTAGATTTTTTGAGGGAGAATCTGGGAAGGAACGAACGCTCCGGGTTTGGGATGGGGCGGGGAGGGTTCCAGCTTTATCCCGGGATTTTGGGGATTTTAGTGAGGAAAATGGAAAAATTCCGGGATTTATCCACTGGAAAATGATGGATTTTATTAACCATTATTAATTATGGATTTTATCAGGGAGGGGAGGGAAGGAAAGGAAAGGATTTCGGGAATTCAGGGAAGGATTTTGGAAATTCAGGGAATGATTTGGGGAAGAATTTTGGGATATTCAGTGAAGGATTTTGGGAAGGATTCAGGGAAGGATTTGGCGAATTCAGGGAAGAATTTTGGGATGTTCAGGGAAGGATTTTGGGGAGGATTTTGGGAAGGATTTTGGGAATTCAGGGAAGGATTTTGGGAATTCAGGGAAGGATTTTGGGGAGGATTTTGGGAAATTTGGGAAGGATTTTGGGAAGGATTTTGGGATATTCAGTGAAGGATTTTGGGAAATTCAGGATTTGGGGAATTCAGGGAAGGATTTTGGGAATTCAGGGAAGGATTTCGGGAATGATTTGGGAAGGATTTTGGGAATGATTTGGTGAAATTTGGAAAGGATTTTGCGGAGGATTTTGGGAATTCAGGGAAGGATTTTGGGATATTCAGGGAAGGATTTTGGGCAGGATTTTGGGATATTCAGGATTTTGGGGAGGATTTTGGGGGTTTCTCACCCACCGCTGCCCACGGGGCTCCCGCTGGGGCTGAACCCCGCCCTGCAGGCACAAACCCGATCCGAGCTCCTCTCGCAGCGCTTCACCTCCACACTGCCCTTCCCTGGCCACGGAAATTAATTAATTCATTCATTAATTAACTAATTAATTCATTCATTAATT
>NW_026625928.1:6278-9043 GCF_030028575.1 Malurus melanocephalus
AATCCCAATTTCCATTCTTTGGGATTGAATAAAATCCAAAATGGAGCGGTTCCAGTTGAAATGTTTATTCTGGCACGGGGCACAGACGGTGTCTGCTGTGGCTGCGCAGCGGCTCCGCATCCGCTCCCCTGGAAAAAAAACCAAAAAAACCTCAAATTCAGGGAAAAATCCCAAAATGAGGGGAAAAACCCCAATTTGGGATCAAACACAGCCCGGAATGGAGCGGTTCCAGGTGAAATGTTCATTTTGGCACGGGGCACAGACGGTGTCTGACAGGGTTGTGCAGCAGCTCTGTATCCATTCCCCTATAAAAAAAACCAAAAAAAAACCCCCAAAATCAGGGAAAAATCCCAATTTAGGATTGAATAAAATCCAGAATGGGGCTGTTCCAGTTGAAATGTCCGTCCTGATACGGGGCACAGACGGTGTCTGATGTGGCTGTGCAGCGGTTCCACATCCGCTTCCCTGGAAATAACACAAAAAACCCAAAATCAGGGAAAAATCCCAAAATCAGGGAAAAATCAGGGAAAAATCCCAATTTCCATTCTTTGGGACTGAATAAAATCCAGAATGGGGCGGTTCCAGGTGAAATATCCATCCTGGCACGGGACACAGACGGTGTCTGACAGGGCTGTGCAGCGGCTCTGTATCTGTTGCCCTATAAAAAACCCAAAAAAATCCCAAAATGAGAGGAAAATCCCAATTTCTGACTGCTGGAATGGAATAAAATCCAGAATGGGGCGGTTCCAGGTGAAATGTTCATCCTGGCACAGGGAAATGGGGCCTGAGGGGATCTGCATCCTCTCCCCTGCAAAAAAACCCCAAAACCATCCCAAAATCAGGAATTGGGTAGGATCTGGATGACAAAAACAAAAAAAAAATGAGGGAAAAATCCCAATTTCCATCCTTTGGGATCAAATAAAATCCAGGATGGGGCAGTTCCAGGTGAAATGTTCATCCTGCACGGGCAAACAGGGCCTGCTGGGATCTGCATCTTTTCCCCTGGAAAAAAAACAAACAAAACCACCCCAAAACCACCCCAAAATGACGGAAAAACTCCCAATTTCCATCCTACACTTAAAAAGAAGAAAAAAAAATCGATATTACAGTAAAAATATTAACACCTAAAATAGGTTTACACCTTAAAATAGATATTAGACTAAAAATAGATATTACACTAAGAAAAAAAAAAATAGATGTTCCATTAAATATTTGATATTTCACTGAAAAGCAGATATTCCACTAGGAAAAAAATGGATTTTCCACTAAAAAATCCATTTTACGCTAAGGAAAATAAGTGATATTACACAAAATAATAGATATTTCACTAGAAAGCAGATATTTCAATAAAAAGCAGGTATTTCACAAGGAAAAAAAGAGATATTCCACAAAATATTTTATAGTTCACTGAAAAACAGATATTCCACTAGGGAAAAAAATCGGTTTTACGCTAAGGAAAAAAGAGATATTCCACTAAATTTTGGATATTTCACTAAATATTTGATATTTTTCACTAAAAAGCAGATAATTCACGAGGAAAAAAATTTAAATTTTGTCCCCAAAACTTCGCGATTCCACTCACCGGGGGCGCAGTCGCTGCAGCAGCGCTCCTGGAAGAGATATTGGCGCTCCGCGCAGCGCAACTCCCGCGGAAAAACGGGAACGGCCGCGGCCAGGAGCGCGCACAAAGCCAGGGAACGGCAGGGAATCATCCCGGGACACCGGGAAAAATCCTGGAATTTCGAGGGATAAACCCCGGAGCCGAGGAATTAAAAAAAATCAACCCGGGAGCCGCGGGATTCAAAAAAAAAAATCAGCCCCGGGGCACAGGGATTGCAGGAAAAAACCCCGGAATTTAAAGGGATCAGCCCCGGAGCTCCGGGATTCCAAAAAATCAGCTCCCGGAGCCTCGGGATTTCAGGGAAAACCCCCAGGAATTTCAAGGAATCACCTCCGGGAGCTGCGGGATTCCAGGGAATAACCCCCGGAATTTCAAGGAATAAGCCCCGGAATTTCGAGGAATAAGCCCAGGGGCGGCGGAATTCCAAAAAATCACCACCGGAGCCGCAATTCCCGGTGCGACGGAGCGGAATTCCAAGGAGTCAGTCCCGGAGCGGCGGAATTCCAAGAAATAACCCAGGAGCCGCGGGATTCCAGGGAATCAATCCCGGAATCTTAAGGAATCAGCCCCGGAGTCCCGAAATTCCAAGGAATCGGCCCCGGAGCCGCAGTTCCCGGTGTCCCGAGTCCTGGAATTCCCAGGAATCAAGCCCGGAATTTTAAGGAATCAGCCCCAAAGCCCCGAAATTCCAAAGGATCAGCCCCGGAGCCGCGAAATTCCCGGGAATCTGCCCCGGAGTCCCGGAATGCCAAGGAATCGGCCCCGGAGCCGCAGCTCCCGGTGCGGTGGTGCGGAATTGCCGGGAATCAGCCCCAGAGTCCCGAAATTCCCGGGAATCAGCCCAGGAGTCCCGAAATTCCCGGGAATCAGTCCCGGAGTCCCGGAATTGCCGGGAATCAAGCCCAGAGTCCCGAAATTCCAAGGAATCGGCCCCGGAGCCGCAGCTCCCGGTGCGAGGGTGCCGTTCTCCTCCGGGGCTCTGCGCTCGGGGACAGCGCGGGTCGAGCGCGGCGCGGGAAATTCCGGCTCCTCCCCGCCCCTCGGCGCTCCCGGCGCGGGGATTTCGGCAGGAAACGGCGGCGGCGGCAACGGAAGAGTTAAACGGGGGGGAGGAACCGCGGGAACGAGCGGGGAACGAACGGGA
>NW_026625929.1:0-2551 GCF_030028575.1 Malurus melanocephalus
GTTTGTAAAGACAATTATTGATAAAATAAAAAGAGGAGAGATTGAAAGGAGTGTCAGAATGGGAATGTCCTTACAAACAGACTCTGACTCTGGGGTGAGATAAGGCTGATATTGGGAGATAGAAGGAAACAATAGGAAGGATTTCCATAGGAATTCTAGTGATTGGCTTACCCCAGTCTATGTTAATAGACTACCTGAGCAGAGACACAGAGATGGATATTGAAAGGGGGCAATGTATGATAGAAGGGGGGGGTTCATCAGGTGTTTTGGGGAGCCTGTGCCTCTCAAGTACCTCAGCCAATGGGGAAAGAGAGAGGGAACTGTGGCCAGGAAATTGGGATAAAAGCAGGCTGCATCCTCTATGAATTTGAGAGACCCCATGGGAAATGCCCATGACCTCTCCCTTTATTCATGAATAAATTTGCGGGACACCTCTGTCTTCTTTTTGGCCATAAAACCTCTGGTGCTTGTGGATTAATTTTCCTAACACTGTGGACCATTTGGTGTTTGGRGGTCCTAAAGAACAGCTCAGATAAACCCTGAGGATGATGTAGGTGTTTGTCTGATAGCTGAGGTGAGTGAAGGGCTCTTTTGAGTTCCTCTCTCACCTCTTGATCTTCCAGGACTCTCRAGTTTCTTGTACAAACAGCACAACTCCGCTACCATCTCTCTGCCTCCCCATCACAGAGGGAAACTGAATCTAAGAACTCTATAAAATACCTTTGGTTCAGGTAGCTCCTGCCTTGTCCTTTCCCTTGAAACATCCCCCAGGTAATACCTTGGAGGTGATGTGTCGCCGTGAGCAGCCCTGACCCTCAGAGCATGCTCTCAACAGCAGAAAGACCCTGGCAGGGATTGCTCCTTCCACCCCAAGCTTCTCCTTACAGCAACATGGCAGCTCCCTGGGCAGCCTGAGAGCTGACCCTGGCAGGCAGCACAGACCCTGCCGCAGCACAAATCTGTGGGTTGCAGGGACCTGCTCTGCACACCCTGGCCACTCTGTCCTTCTGAGGGGGCAACAGATAAGCTCTGCTCTGCAGCATCTCTTCCCTGCATAAAAYAACCTGTGAAAGCCMCCCCATCAGAGCTGATCTGCTCTGGGGTGTGTCCTCTGMGGGACCTTTCCAGGACACTCCAGTCCCTTGCCTGGCAGCTGGARACTCACTTGTGAGGAGGGGATTCCTCCCAGAGTGAACTCTCAGTACCCTCCCAGTGTCCTCTGTCTTTACCTTCTTGCATTTCTGTCCTGTCCCTCCACGTCTGCAGAGGAGCAGCTGTCTCTCTGCATCTCTGCCTGCTTTTTATCAGCTCCCCATGTCCCAGGAGCCAGGCCCAGCTCAGCAACCAGGRCCCAGTYCAAAGCAGCTCTTTCTCTGCCTGTCCAGGTTTTCCTGGGGCTTTAGAACTGACAGAGCCTCAAAGGCAGAAGAATCTTCCCTGTGGGTTGTACACTGAGGTCAACAAATGTAATCACAAATGGTCCCTCTCTAAACAGTGGAGGACCGATTCCTGCAGCAGGAATTGTCCTGTCAGAGGTGATTTTCTGCTTGAGGTGTAAATGTTCTCCTCTGGACAACTCCATTCCTGTCCCATAGAAACCCTCTAGACAAACTGAGGGTTGAGATAAAGACAAGTTTAAAGGTTGAACAGGTCCAGTGTCAAACAACTTCCTACCCAGTTGTTCATTTCTCCTGTTTTGGCTTTGGCCAGGCAGTGCCTCACTGTGAGGTGGCAGGTGGGGTGCAGGGGGAAGGATTTTTGTATATAGATGAAAAATTTGCCAATGATGAAACATTTCTGAAGTCATTCTGCCACCACCCTGCACAAGGTTGTTCCACATTTGTTTTTTTCATCAGCCATAAGGAAGCGGTTTACATTTATCAGTTCAAATAAGGACTTTGCACAGTCATTATCAGAAAGCTGTTTCTCTCAACTGCCGCTGTATTGTTCCACTGCAAAATCTTCCCACAGGAGACCTGCCCAGAGCTTTGGAGAATACAATGGATCTAAGTGCAGATATTATGTGGAAATGCTTTGAGCGGAGTGTGGTGATCCAGATCACTAACAAAACCGAGGATGTCACCTTGAACAACCCCAGGTAACACCACGAAGAGGGGACAGTGGGTGGAAGGCCCTTGCCACACAAACTCATCTAGGATTCAGGCAGAAAGTCCAAGTTAGACCATCTCCTGGAGCACCTTSCAGTGGTTGGACCATCTCCCTTGTAAGCCCAAGTGATCTCCCTATCCCTTTTCCTCTTCACCTGTTCTCTYCTTCCAGGATCTACTTCTACAGTGGCCACAGCACCAACCCACCCAGCCCCATGATCCCACCAGGTGTGACAGAGCAGAGYCATTTCACCAACTCCAGGCTCCGTCTTTGGRGCTGCACAGGGCTCCTGGTGTATGATGCAGACACCTTCACGCTGGCCATCCTCTTCTCCAACCCCTTGATTTACAGCTTTTTTGACATGAGATTGGCCCTGGAGATCTCCCAGTGCGACAAAGGCTGCTATGGAAACCTGAAAGATGTCTACACCAGGATGGACAGC
>NW_026625929.1:3207-6749 GCF_030028575.1 Malurus melanocephalus
CAAAAGGGTGAGAGGAATTTTTAGAGCTTGATCAGCAAAAGAGTGGGGAAAGCACATTGGTGTGGATTTTGGGAGCTTGTGAGAGTGGTGCTGCAGCTGTGCACTTATTAATGGGTTAAAATGCTCTATTAAGCCCTATAGGCAGTGAGGATTAGSTACACCAGGATGTGCTCAGAGACAAATAGAAGGGATCCTGATGGGCAGGATGTTGCTGCACCCATGTGCTATCAGTGGTCMYGTGCAGCAGTTTKAGCAGCATGTGCACACACTGCCCAATTCCTGCCATCCCTGGGAAGTTCATGTACAAGGGCAGAAGGTGCTGGTTTCCTGGGGCACATGGGGAATGTGCCAATTATAGGATCTAGTCCAGATGGAGCAGCAGGAATGAAAAGTACGCAAATGCAGCTTTAGAGAGGGGCCCTGTTGCTCTGAAACCTTCACTCGTACCAGCAGTCACAGGTGCTACTGGTGACAGAGGTGCCCTAGCAAATCCCCTAAGGGAAATTGGGGCTGTAATTTCAGAACCAGCTGCTCATGTGGTAAATGAAAGTCAGCCAACATCACTCAAAAGAGTTACCTCAGGTGTGACAAGGAAGCAAATGTGGAATGATCTTTTGCAGGATGGTGTCCAGAAATCAGAAATAAACAGGATAACAATTTCAGAAATGTTTCATTGTTGGCAAAATTTAGTGCCTATGAACAAAAATCCTTCTCCCTGGACCCCACCTGCCATCGCACAGCAGGGCACTGCCTGGCCAATGCCAAAACAGTAGAAATGTACTAGGAAGTAAGTTGTTTAGCACTGGACCTGTTAAACTGTCTTTATCTCAACCCATGGGTTTTCTAGATTTTGCTCTTCCAATTCCTTCCCCCACCCTGCCTGTGGGAGAGCGATGAAGCAGCTGTGTGTGGCTTGGTTCCTAGATGGGGTTAAATCATGAAAGTTTATTTTACACCCAAGGAAGGACTTGAAGGGTTTGAGATAATGACACATTTGATTAGGATGTGCTAGATTGAATTTATAGGTGAGAAGGAGAATTGTAAATAATTCAAGTGATATTCAGCTGGGAATAATTCCTGGTAAGCCCATGTGAACAGCAGCCGGTGATGTGGGAGTGTTGAGCTTGGGATTCATGTTGGGGGCTGCTGATGTTGTGATTGCATYCCCCAAATGGTCCCACAGCCAGACAACCCCACTCCTCTCTGTTGGATGGGGTTTTCAGCCCAGTACTTGTTGTGAGTTGACCCTGGCCGGATGCCAGGTGCCCACTAAGTCTCTCTGTCACTCCCTTTTCCTCTGGGACAGGGGAGAGAGTAAGATGGTGGACAGCCAACAGGGTGAGATAAAGTAGTTTTATTACAGCAAAGATACAATAATAAGCAAAGACTTKCATGCACAAAATCTAAAGGAAAAAAAAAAAAAGAATCAATCTCTACTTCCCATTAGCAGAGTTGCTCAGGTACTTCCCGGGAAGCAGGGCTTCAGCACACRTAGTGGTGGCTCCGGAAGGCAAACATTGAAAGCTCATGAATGCCCCCGCTTCCTCCTCTCTGACGTCATATGGTGTGGAATATCCCTTTGGTTGTTTGGGGACAGCTGGCCTAGTCCTGTCCCCTCCCAGGATCTTGCCCACTGCCATCCCTTTGAGGGCGAAGAAATGTCAGAGGGACAGCGCTGCTTGGCAGTAGCCAAAACACTGCTCTGTTATCAGCCCCTGTCCAGCCACTCACACAAAGCACAGCACTAGAAGGGCTTGAGCTTTACTTCAAAAAAAGTCATATGGCTTCCTGAGTCCTTTACCATGCACCRGTGCACAGACAGTGCAGGAGCTGCTGAGTTCCCTGCATTGAAAGCTTCCCCTTTGGCCACAATCTATAAAGCAAACTGGAAAAGACCAACAGTTCGATAAAACACTTTGATAAAGAAGCCAGTTCCTAAGCCATAAACAATAGCTTGGGCTTTGAAAATTGTAGGCAGCTGCTTTATTAATGAAAATTTTATTGTCACATCATCTGTAGGGGATTTTTTTTCTGGATTTTGTAATCCTTCTTTACAAATTTACCCATAAGAAACTAATTTCTAAATTTGTCAGGGTTTTAGCAGATGCTCAGATGATGATTTTAAGTTGCCATTCGGTATGTCAAACCATGGTGAAATCACTGATTCAGGTAAGACTAAAATTAATATTTGTCTTGCACATTCTTTAATTTTTTTAATATTGTTGAGTTTTAATATTTGTGAGTTGTTCCAGTTTCATATCTGTAACACTGTTAAATGCCGTTTCATTGTTACTTTTTTTAGAAATATGTTGATCAAAATCTCTTCCTGTTTCAGATAGTTTCACAGCAAGTAAAACTTGGCTCTGAAGTAAATGAAGAGGTCAGCGAAGTAACAACTCTGCATATCTAATTTATTGCGAGCTTTAAAATTTGTTCTCAGGCAATGCCTAAAGCAYTATTCAGTAGATATTACAGGGCTAAGGCTGAATCACTTAGAGGAGATATTTGTGATTTAGTGAACATGCCTGGAGACAAATCTTTAAAAATTAAGGTGATTCCAAGGTTCTTTCTTGTTGTTTTTCCTTTCTTTAGTGCAAGTGCCTGTGAAGTCWGCGAGACTTAGTCAGAATAAGATGTAAACACTTAAATGCCCTTCTGGAATTGATTCTGAATAGTCTCTTGAAGAGCAGAAGGTTTGAAGTCAGAGTAAACTTGAGTAACTATCCCAATTGCCTTATCTGGGTTTATCTTATCTATAAAAGAATTAATTTAGTGGTTTCCTCAAGCACTGGACTCTTTTCACAGCATCTTTACCACTGCTTTAGCACAATTCAGTAAACCTTACTTTTTTTTTTTTTTTTTTTAATAGCTTCTGTACTTTGCAGCTACAAATACTATTTGCTGACACAAAATAAAACACATTTCTTACACTCACACTTGCAAATGAAATCTTGCTGATTTTCATATCCCTGGCGATTCGACTCCTTTTAATTGTAGCAGCTGTTAAAGTACCGTCAGGACTGCAACAATATTGTGATGCAACGAAAACAAGGATGGTGTTAGGGGGCATCATACTAAACCAAACTGCCCTGTGGGCTTGTGTGCTGCTCTTACCTGCCTCTAGCACTGCTCCAGTGCTGCTTGTACAACGCTTTCAAGGTGTTGTAAGAGCACAGGGGTGGGTGGTTTTTCTTCCTGCCCCAGGTATGCATTAACAGCAATATCACAGGTACTCTTCTTGGGCAAAGTCTCTGAAGCTGCTTAAATAACTCAGCAGTGTCTGAAGGAGAGGAAAGAAAGGGTGTGAAGAACCTGGCAGAAGGAATTTGGCTCCACTGAHAATTATAGCAAAACTTTTATTGATATTGGTGGACTGCAGTTTTCCATGTCTTTAAGACCATCTATTTGATGGTGTGTGAAGACAGTTTGGGGTATTTCACTGTCTCTGTGTCTCCCCTGTGCTCTGTAATGCTTTTTGATGCATACATAGTGGATCCACAAAGATTTAAACTTTGCCTCCTGATCATATATAAGCTTATATC
>NW_026625929.1:8219-9129 GCF_030028575.1 Malurus melanocephalus
CAGTAGAATCTACTCTGAATCGCCAGCACTCTTTAACAAATTTCCAGAGATGGCATTTCCTGTTTGGACAGTTACACATTCGTGGGGAAAAAAGGTCTCAACCCCAAGGCACAATGAGTAACTAGAATTTTTCTCATAAAGCTGACAGGGCAAGACAGCTGGATCACTTAATGAAGTTTAAATTGTTGGGGTTTTAAAATACTTTCTTGATTGGAATTTTATTTGATATGCAATTTAGAATTATTATTGTAATCTTTAAAATTTTACTAAGTTGATCCTGGATGCTTAAGAAGTGTCTATTTCCTTTTAGCCTAAATTCTAGAAACAACTTTGTGTAGATGTACTGTTCCTTTTTGACAGCTGTTTCTTACTAGATAGTTTCTTACTCTTCTAGAATTGTTTTCTTAGGGAAAAACAGTATCAATTTCAAAAGAAAAGAAAGAAAATATAGACATAGAGTGTTTTTGCAATTTTATCATGATGGTCATAGGTATCCCTACTGATAGGAAGATATTCACCCTAAGCATTACATTGCAGTTTATAAAATACTAATGGTTTTGATACATTATTATTCAACAACATTAATACTGAAGAATTAATACAGTTATGTAAATTGATCCAGAATGACACTTTTCACAGAAAAAAAATTGTATTAGGAAGGAAATTAAAAAAAGCTGAGCTTGCTTAATATTTCAATGAAATACACATTTTCCCAGATGATATAACTTTTGGCACCCTGTTTCATATGATTTATTTTAAAAAGATAAGAGTTGATAATTCATTTTTTAATTAATTACAATGGAGTGTTGGTTTTGGTTGGCCCAGTTTCTGGAAGTGGGGGCCAAAGAAGATGGTTCCTGTGAGAAGTTTCTGGAGGCTTCCACCATGTCCGGCAGAGCCAATTGCTGCA
>NW_026625930.1:0-1758 GCF_030028575.1 Malurus melanocephalus
AGTCTCTGGTTTATGTCTTCATATACATGTAAGTGAGCCAGAAATGCCACAAGATGTCATAGGCAATTAAATAATCAATTTTCTTGCTTGCATCCTGGTAGAAGACACATGAATTTAAAGTAGGAGTGATTTGTCAAGGTTTCTAGCTTGATACATACCTTGCAGTAAATTTTTTTTTTGATGCAAAGGCAGAGACAGGATGATGCGGTGTAAAGGGAAGCATCTACTGGAAGGGGGTGATTAAACAGGTCTGTCCACAGGAATAATTTCAATTTAAAAATTTACAGTGTGCTTTCTGCTGTCCCTCTACATTCAGACTCAGCTTTCCTTCAGTCACAAATTACATAAATTACAGTGAGGGTTATTTTGTGAAGTTATGTGACAGTTCAGTCAATGGTCTCTCAATCCTAAATTTACCATGAATTTACCATGAATTTACCAGAATCATCATGATTCTGGCAATTTTGGATGTCATGTATGTGTTAGTGTGCCTTGAGCTGCTTTTGGACAGTTGTATCCCAAAATCACAACTTTTCTGTTTATAGAAAATATTAAGCATATGTTACAAGCTGAAATAATTATTGGCAACTAATTGCAGAACATCACTCCTGCCTTTTCACCAAGGCTTGTTTGCTAAGCTGAAGTCACAAAAGGTAAGATAAAAATTGTTTCTCCTTGTCTCTTCTGCTAAGAGAGATGTAAAACTCATAAAACAAAGGCTGGCAAAAAAAATGCATGAAAAAAATACAGTGCTGCTAAAAGAATGTGTTGGTAAATCAATCCATCCTGTCCCCAACCCAGTGTCTTGAGAGCAAAAGAGGAAATCATTGAAGTGTTTTTGATTCCAGAAGAAGCACATTGAAATAAAAATGTTCATTATGTATTAAAATGGCTGTGAGAGTGGCAAAATGTGACTCACAGGCAAGACTCAAAATGACTGGCCTGTCTGACTTGTTTGAAAAGTTTATTTTTTTTCAGGCTCTTTTTTCTAGAAGTACAGTATAATTTGGGCATGATACTTGCATTGTGGAGGTCTTAGGTGAAGAATTAAGACAAAGGAGAAATTTTCCTGCCCATTTTTCTGCCTGATCCCCCTCAGATGGTGCAGAAGCTTCACTGCTTTGCCCAGTTTATCAAATCCTGCAGCAGGGCTCTTGCTCCATATTCCTCCTTTAGTTGTATAGTACAACTCTGCCTTCTCATTCTTCCATGGATGTCAGGATTTATGGGGTATCTTCTACTGTCACTTAGGTCATGATTAAGAAACCACTTTCCTCTCTGGGTCTGTAAAGCCCTAACCAGCTCATCAGTCATTTTTGTGCCTCACTGTGTAGGCTTAACTCTCAAAAATCACAGAGTTTTGTTCAGTGCCTTTGCTTTATCCCATGTTTTCCATGCTGAATTCCTGATGAACTGTGGAGCTCAGGGAGCAGAGCAGTAGGGGATAATTACAGKGAATTTGGTGTAACTTGGCAAGTGATGTTTTCAGCTCCAATATCTCAGTGACTGCGAATCTCAGAGCACTACACATTTTTACCTGGTGAGTTTTTCTAGCAGAAGTATTCTTCTGTGATGAAGGGCTGAGAGAAAAAATATGTTGTCTTCACATATGGGAATAGATCTGGGTTTGTAACTCCTGGTACTCCTAATGTGTTTGACTGSTTTGGGATTTTAGACATTTAAATGCAATGACAAGTTATGACTGCAGTTATGAGGAATTCAAATTATTTGAGATCTCCCCAGGGTGGCAATTAACCA
>NW_026625930.1:3059-6005 GCF_030028575.1 Malurus melanocephalus
AGAAATGTTTGAAGTAAAACACTTCAGTACAGAAAATTTGGAAGATTTTTGATAATTTTTACTTGTGTATAAGCATACATGCTCAAATTTCTTTGTTTCCTTGTTTTTCAGAGTTTTGCAGATCTCAAGGCAGGGTGTGAGTACTTTTGAAATGTTGATGGCTCAGTTCTAATCCTGCTATTGAACACAGCAGGAGCTGATTTCAGAGTGGAGCCAGTGAGGTCACAGCACCCAGCAGGTCTGTCCCTGTCCCAAGGGGACAATGTCACTCACAAAAGTTGATGCATGTTGATACAAATGAATCCCTAAATGTCCAAAGGAGCCCAGCATGGCCCATGTCTCTATTCCTTTTGTCTCATGGAACCTTGCGGATTGGGGGTTTATAACTTTATGGCTTCTGGAGCTGTACACTTCCAAAATTTGTTTCCTGAATAATTGCTCTTTCTGCATCTACAAGAGCCAGAGGGGAAGTAAAACTTCTGAACACCAGAAAAGCACAGAATTGTATGTRCTGCCTGGTATTTGAGCAGAAATCCTAAATTTGGTAGGGGCACGTTGAAATACTGAGTGGCTCGAGGCTGCTGGAGCAGGTTTCCAATGGGATTTCCCATTTCCATGGGATTAGGTTGCCTGTAACACCTGCAGCTACAGGAGATTGATTTCATCAGTGCAGGCTTCATCATATCTGTGAGAGTCTTATATACAAAAATACAAATGAATTCTAGATTTTAATGTCTACTCTGCGGGGCAAAAAGTGCACTTAAGCGTAATTTTTGAAATGCCATGAAATCAAACCTTCAAAGAGCTTTTGCTTCTAAAAGGAAAAAAATCCATCTGTCTTTTTTCACTATTTCTTGTAAGTTGCCTGTTTTGTGGTGCCTTTTGATTTTAGCTGATGCAGCACTTTCAATTATTTCAGATACTCTGAAAGAGCTTTGGAATATACAGATAATTAGGAACAAAACCCCAAAGCTTTCTCAGCAGCATGAAGGACACTCAGTTTTGCTTCCCTCACAGTGAGGGGCTGTGGCTCACCCTGGATGCTTCTGCTCCGCAGAGGGACAAGGAGGGGGAGGATGGCGAGGAGTTATAGGAGGAAGGTGTTGAGTGACAATTTATGTTTGAAATGTTTTATCAGAGGAATCTCTGAGTGCTGGAATCAGCCCCAGGAGCAAATCTTTGCTTTCTCAAGTTTTACATGTTTTAAAAACTCCTGTTTCTTTGTTTCATTTTAGTTTTGGGTTTTCTAACAGAAAAGACAAGCTTTTGTTGCTGCTCCTGATGATTTTAGAAAAGGGGCCTGTCAGTGTCCTGTACATCAGATGCCATCGAGAAATGGACAAATTTGATTAGAGGCAGTTTATCTCTGACTAAACTGTGAAACTGCTGAGATGTTCTCCAAAGTGCTCCTAGAGGTGGCTGGAATAAATCACCAGGGATGAGACCTGACAGCTCTAAGGATACATGGACAGAGTCATTCATGAGTCTCAAGCAGCAAGTATGGAACCGAATGGAAATTGCTAATAAAGTAGGAAATTATGTAAAAGCTGCCTACAACAACACACAACAAGAGGCAGAAAAATGAAAAGGAAAATCATGCTAACAAGGACTGATGGATCCCTCTTCAAAACAGACACACAACAATTATCTGTCTCTATAGGAATAGGGAAAATGCCAGCTGGTTTGGGCTTCTCCATTAGGGCACTCCATTGATATACCTCAGTCTACACCTCGATCATCTTCCTCTCCTGGATCCCCACCCTGGGTGGAGGGGCCAACACTGGCTGCTTGCTGGCATGGTAGTTATGCTTAAAAAGCTTCAATTTCTGCAGGTAAAATCACATTTTCTAGCCAAACATGCAGATATCCACATCTCTAGGTGAGAATCCCGTGGACAGGAATGTTGAATATGTAGAAAGGGAGACAGAAAACATGGATTGTGAGTGCAGGAACCAGACTGCAGAGGTTCTTGTTTGTGTGACAAGTCCTAGTGGGGAAAACTTAAGTGGAGTTGGAGAAACTATGGCACCCATGGATGTTTTTTCTTCCTGCTTTGCTAAGTTAACTGAAGATTATGAYAGTGAGRTAGTCTGTGGGCTTKGAAATAAAATTTTGGCAAAAGTAAGGATGGGSTAGTACAAGTTCCAGTGTCAATTTGCTGTCACAGAACAGCACAGAGAAACCGGAGTGAATGTTAGGGAGAAGAAGAGGAAAATAAGTCTCATTGTAAAAATAGATAGGACAGGTGAAAAAAGTGGTGGCCATCTATACTGTAAGAAATGGTTTTGGTTTTCTTTCTCTCAGTATATGCATTATTATGATTGTGAAGTAAGCAGAATTGGGATTTTAGAGATTAATTGCCATCACTATTGGTTCATGTACCCCTATCAAAACCACTTTGCTTTTAAGTAACACATGCTCCTTACTCTTCTGGTCTCTTGGACATGTGCAGGGATTATGTTGGTGTGGTCATTGTCTCCATGGCCTCTTCTCTGTATTACACGAACCTTTTTCTTTGTGCAAACTAGGTTAAATGTAAGTTTATAAACGGCTCTTTATTTATTTGCATTTGATGAAACTGAATCCATTTTGGGAATATGAGCACCAGGGAGATCTGCCACTGTAAAAAGACCATAGTTATACCATTTATTGTTAAATTTCAAATTGTTAGGCACTACTCTGCCAAAGTAAAATGGCAGAATGTGCAACACCCTGTTGGATGTGTGCTGCAGCATCACTGTAGTTTTATTTTTAATAAAGTGTCTTTTAGAGGTATCAGTGAAAAATGCAGAAAGGGGAAGTGTTCCTTCAGCTGGCTCTTCCCTGGAGCCTCAGCTGTTGATGCCTATGCTGCAGATCCCTGTCTGGAACTGGGATTGCAGCTTTTAAAGGGTTTATAAAGACACACAGCCACCCAAACAGGCAGGTCCTCTGTTCTGCAGAGGA
>NW_026625930.1:6670-8705 GCF_030028575.1 Malurus melanocephalus
CGTTTCTGACACTCCTCATCCACCACTTCGGGATTTTGCTCATCCCTGCCTTCCCGGCTTGCTGCTCCGAGGTTCGTGCTACAATTCCTTTTGCTATCCAGAGGGAACACCGGGATCAGCTCCCCTGTGAGTCCGTAAAGTGAACGCTTTCTCGGTCCATTTCTGTGCCCTGCGCCCGCCATCGCCCGTGAGGGAGATAAAGTCGGGCGGGAACCGCGCTCAGCCCAGAGGAGGCTGTCCCTGGGTTTATCGTTTTACTGCTTCTTGCTACTGTTGTTTTTCTTTACCTTGTTATACATACTAGTAAAAAACTGTTACTCTTTTTTTCCCTTGCCTTTGCCTGAAAGCCGCGTCATTCCAAACTTACATAAATCAGAGGGAAGGGTGAATCACACAGGTCCAAGGGAGCTCCCCGCATTCATTGGCAAACACCTCGGTCTTTCAAACCGAAATGAAAGTGAATGTTTATTTCGGGATGGGTTGAACATCTGCTTAGATAGGTTTCTATTCGTGCATGGTCCTACCACTTAGCAAAGCACCTGTTTTTCCATGGATAAAAGAGAGGGAATCAAAACTCTCCATTGGCCTTGTGCTACTCAGCCAAAAGGACCAGCCCGGCCTTTGCACCCTGGGAACTGGGCACAAATCTGGGACTAACTTTCCTTGCTGTTGGTCTCCAAGATCTTTAGATTTACAAAACATATCTTAGCTGAGCTCACTATGTTTGCAGGCCTGGGGAGCTCCTGAACATTGTTAAGAGAGATCTGCAGTGCCAACAAGTTAAAAATCTCATTTGCAGCACCTGCTGGACTGGAGAGACAAATAAATATATGCAAGACACAGAGATCACCGGGAAGATGTGCAGAAGGGTGAGATTGCCTTTGTTCATGTGCCTTCAGTTGCAATAAAAGAAGGCAAATTCTTACTACAATGATGGACTCCATAGAAGCGTGGTTATAATCTGAAGCATGGTTATAATCTGAAGCATGGTTATAATCTGACATAAGCAAAGGTGATTTTTATGCCCCTGCACACACAGGTGGTGAGGTGGAGGTGGTTGATGAGGGGACTGAAAAGAAAGTGCTGACTGTGACTCACTCAAGGTGATGGGGAAAGTCAGTGACAGAACTCTCCCACAGCTAAAGGAGGCTCTTCTACTTTATTGGAGGGTTCTAAAGCTGCTTTGTACCAGCAGCATTCCCGTTGCTGTACGAGACAAATGACCTCGTGTTAAGAGAGAGAGGAAAAAGGCAAGTTCCTGTCAATTAGAAGATCACTGATGATGGTTGCAGTTATTGTCTCAAGTGAAAGCAACATCATGCAGGAAACATTTTTCACTGGCCCATCTGCAGCAATAAGAACCTCAGCAGAAGGCTTTCATCTCTGCAGCTGATGAGTAAATGTCTTTTCCTGAGATGTGGTGAGTTATTAAGCCTTGAACATTCTACTGCACCTGAGATAAAACCTGGGGTGTGCACAGGTGGGACCCACACTGCCTGTGCTGTGTCTCCTGTACCTGTTCCATCCAGCCTGGCTTTCTTCTCTTTACAAGCAGAGTTCATGCCACCTGATGTTTTAATCAGCCTTAATCTCCTTGATTAATGACACCTGTGTGTGCTCTGTGGCAAGGGAAAACGGCCAAGAGACTGCTTGCAAATCTATGTCTAACTTACCAGGAGTCAGTCTACTAGAGAATCAAAGAAATAAAAGGAATGGTGAAAGTGAAAGGGGAAAATGGTAAACCTGGACAAGGAAAAGGATTCRTATTTTGAGATGTCATTCTCTTGTCTCAAGTGCAATGAACAGTTCCCAGTTGAGGCCTTGGAACTGGAACTTAATTTGTGTTGTCAGAGTCATTGCAGAAAGCAGAAATGATTCTTTACTAAGTCTGTATCATGGTTTTACTTGGTCCGATTTTTTGATGGTGGGGGGATGGGACCAAGAAACCAGAAAGATGGCTGCTGTGAGAAATTCTAGGGGCTGTCTTCTTCTTCTTCTTCAGCAAGAGGAGCCCTACCCTCTGTGTTTTAGAGCC
>NW_026625931.1:0-4236 GCF_030028575.1 Malurus melanocephalus
GTAATTCCTGGGAGGGAGACAAGTGGAACCATCAGAGGGCTCTTACTGACCAAACCCATGGGCTTTGGGAGAGGCCAACATTGCTGCCCTGATCTTTGGGGATGGTGCTGGAAGGGTCAGGGACAGAGCAGGGTGGGGACTTAGAGTCCACTTGGTTCTGAAACTCTCATTTCTCATTCTGATCAGCTCTGTGGTAATGAGAGTAGGAGAAGGTAAAACACAATTGCTGCTATGAAATAGCAAAACTTTATGAAGTCAGAATGAATGGCGTGATTTTTATGTCTGCACTTCAGTTTTATAGCTGAAACACTGCCATCCTTGGAAGACAATTTGTCATTCTGTTGTCTATGTCAGAATTCACTGCAGCATTTTCCCCTCCCTGTACAGTTAACAGAACCAAGCCTGAGGAAGGAGAAGGACACAATGAAAATGTCCCTTAATGTTCTCAGGTTTCGGAGTGGAACAGATTAACAAATATCTGCTGTTATAATGATAATATCATTATCTTTTGCTTCTTTCTCTCCATGCTGTTGCTGCAAGGAACCCCTTGAAGAGTAATCTCAAGTCATTCTCTGAAAATAAAGGAAATCAAAGCCTTGTTTGCAAAACTCACATAGTTAAGGTGTTGGCTGTGTCAGTCTGTGGAGCAGGACTGCTTTAGCTGGGGCTCAGCAATTCTGCTTTACCTTGCACAACTTTCCTTGCAGTGCTGGTGTGTGTTTTCTATGAAGGATGATATCTGTGAAAGGACGAGAGGAATGGGTAAAACATTCAGTGTGTTTATCTGTGGAACAGAGGTATTCCTGCTCTGCAACAGTGCTGGGGAGAAATCATCTCTTGCAGTCACAGGACTGGGCCTGCCATGGGAATGAGCACATGCTTAAGAGGATTTTTAAGAGAAGGGAAACAGCAATGAATTTGTCATAAATCCCTCTATGTGGAGAGAAATCTAAACTCAAGCTGCCCTCTGGACAGCAGAAGTTGAGGAAATACTGAAGAGAAGAGGTGGGTTCTGCAGAAGGTGTCAGAAGCCATGGAGTGAGAGCAGTTTTTTGAGGTGGTAGAAGATAAGCAGGATCTAATGAGTGGAGATGCATTTCAGGGATGCAAAGTGGAAAGTTTGGTGGAGGGAGCTGAGGAGGTTTTTGCAGCCTGAGCAGCATCAGCAGTTGGTTGGTGGGACAGGACAGACTGTGACTGCAGGGACAGACAGCCTGTCCATTCAGCATGGACTCCTCACTCTGGGGTACCCTACAGGGCTGTTGTTGCTACAGGGTTGTTGTTGATGCTGTTTTTCCCTCACAGGAATGTTTGTCCATATACTGCTGTAGCTTTTCCTTTGTGCATTTTATAAACAATTTGCAGACTAAGGGCATTTAGCACCGAATTTACTCGTGCACAGGTCCCTTGGCCCTGCTGTTGTGGAACTGTGTTGTATTTTATAAACTGCCTGTGTGAGGTGAGCACTGCATTTTATGGCAAAAAGCAAACCCCCAGGTCTCAGGAAAATAGCAGTCCCATGCACTCCTCAGATTTTTTGGGTTTCTGACTGTCTCCTTTGCAAAACTAGATCCTACATTTTTTAGGGGCAGTCAAACTTCCAGCTGACAACCTGCTGCTTAGGTACAGTTGTTTCTAAGTGCCCAGAGTGGCCTGGAGATCTGTCCCAAAAGGTCACTCAGGAGCAGCCAGCCTGCACACCTCTGAGTGATGGCTGCTGGAAATTAAAGCTGATAAAAAGCTGGGCCAAGTAAGCCCGAAATTCTATCAGTTGTGGCCATGACCAAAAGAATTGCTCAGCCCTGAACAAACCACACATTAGCAGTTGATTAATTAAGTGTGTCCCCTGCAGCTTGGCAGGGAAGGGTGACAGCAGAAGCTCACACAGGTGGGGACCACAGAATTTGTGGGTGCTGATCCCTCTTGGAAACAGAGCTGTCATCTGACTCTGGAGAGGGCTCCCACTTGTCCAGAACAGCCCAGGAGGGACTGAGACATTGGGCTTTCTTTCAGAAAAAGAAAAAAAAATACATTGTAAATCAAATAATTTTTATTCTTGGTAGGTTCTGGCATGAACAGCTCTGACTCAGGGGATCAGAATGGGAAAATAATTTTTCCATCCCATAAGCTGATTTTTCACTGCAGTGCTCAGAAGTCCCTGAGGAGCCTTGCTGCAGTGGGTGACTGAACTCTGTCATGCTCCACTGTTGATGTGGCCGTGTGAGGATGCTCCAACACCTCCTGAGGGTCGTGTTCCCCTCCAATGCCACCACAATTCATGGAATTTGCATTGGTCTCCAGGTGGACAAAAGGTGACATCAAATGTGCTACAACAGCAGCATGANCAGGAACTGGTGATGCTCTGGTTCTGCCACGGGGAATGCCATCAGTGCAGCTCTATCTCAACTCTCCCATTACTCCATTCACAGGAAAAACAAATCTTCTGAAGGATCTTTCCAGTGAAAACACTAAATCAAAAATCTCTTTTCCCTGCTGACAGACAGCTCACCATTGGGCTATGATCACATTCTGTTTTTGGAAGGAAATTAGAACCAGAACAACTACTCTGCAGTCAAAGAAACAAAAGTTTATTTTGGCTGTGCGTGAATTCTGGCCACAATCTAATAATTTTGTCTGTGCTTCAGAACCCTGACAGTCCTGTCTGACAACAAATGTTGTGTACAGCTTCCTGTGATTTCTGAATTGAATCACACTGCAATAATGTGAACACTGCAGATGGGCACTTTAATTTTACATTTTCAGTTATACTGGGTTTTGAATTCAATATCCATTGCAAATAGTCACATTAAAGAAAAGCTCTATTCTAAATAGAGACCTTTTTCTGGTTTTGTTCAGGTTGTTTCTAAGAGTCATTTTGTAATGCAAACATGACAAAATCTCGTACTCTGTGCCAATCATTCCTGTTGCTCACCAAGTGATGTCTCTGACACATCCATTCAGTTGCTTTTCCCTTCTTGGTGCCCGTGATCTTCTGCTCTCTTTTCCCAAGTGCTGCAATAATGGAATAGTCACTTTATTCACAAAGCCCCTTATTCCCAGAGGGGCAATCACCCTCCCTGAAATATCTATATTTACAGGAAAACAGTGCATTCATAACAGAATTAGATCGAGTTTCTCAGCATTCTTATTAGCCACAATATTGCACATTTAAATGAGAATTACTCACAGCGAGTGTGCCTCTCCATTCATCTTCCTGATGACTTTCACATCCCAAAACACTCCAGAATTAGGCAATCAGGCTGCAATGGCACAGAATGGGCAATTAGGAAGTATTTGCTGCCACCAGCCCTGACTGAGAGCATTTTGCAAGGTAGATCCACTTTCTGCAGATGAAGAGGTTGGCATTTAATGACCTGAGCCATTTGCCTCAGCTGAGATCGTGGCAGGATGGTTTTGTTTCCTGATGAAGAATCCTTTCCCTGTTGCTGCTCTGGGTGGGTAACAATGGGCATCCCTCAGGGCAGCTTTGTTTCTGGGCAAGTCCAGCATTTTTCTCTGACAGGAAACAGCCATTCCCTCTCTCACACATTTGTGTTACTGCTTCACCCTCCAATAAACACAAAAACACTTCTGTGGTGGTGTCCACATCCACCTCTGGATGTGTGGGCAGCAAGGGGACGGCAGTAATTGAACTGCTGGAATTGATGCAGAAAGAGCAGCCAGAGCCTTTGATTCTCTTCACACTCAAACTTGAAACTCTCTCTAAATCCCCTTCCTCTTTTGCCGTTTCCTGTTTTTAAAACAGGTTTCTGGTATTTAATGTAATGTCTCCAGGGCAAAGTGAGCTATTTGGATTTCTGAGAAGGAGCAGAAAGTTCAGGTACTGGTTTAACATCTGCAGAGGTCACTGCAGTCTCTGTCAGAATGTGAGGGCTGTACAGCTTCCAGCTTTTCCTCTCCAGGGCACTGGAAAGTGGAGGCACCAGAAATGCTCTCACAGAAATGCTGCTGGCCTGGACATCACCATAGGAAAATTGTCTCTCTCTGTCAGAAAGCATTTCTACCCAGAAACTGAGCATGACTTTCCTTTCTTCCTCACTTATGGATTTTTACTTTGTCCCAAAAGCAGCAGATTAAAAAGACTCTCAACATCTTTTTAATCAGTGACCTTGGATCATTAGGGGTTAAACAATTCAACAGTGCTTCTATATAGGGATCCAGCCACAACAGATGAATCTGTCTGAGCTTTGCATGTTTTAGCAATTTTCTATTCAT
>NW_026625931.1:5232-6438 GCF_030028575.1 Malurus melanocephalus
TATAAAAGAAAAAAAGGCAAAGATTGTTCTGTTTATTTGGCTGAGAAAGACAGAAGAGCCCTCCTCAAGTTAAACTACCCCCCACTCCCAATTTTCCAAAGCCCTCCAGTCCAAATGTGAATGCAGCTCTTGCCAGAGCAGCACAGCTGCCAGGGATTTGGAAGAAGGTGTCCTGTCATCAAACAGGGTTCATGAAATTTTATTTCCTGCCTGGACCTCTCTTGAAGCTGGCAGCACAGCAAATCATCCAGACAAGCCTTACTTGGGTTTGTTTTCAGTATTTAAGGGATGTGAGACATGGAGGGGATGATGTACAGCTGTTCCCATCTGGGAGGAGCTTCTGTTGAGTTTGACTTTCACACCCTGGGTAGTTTACCACCAATCATCTTAAAATTAAATTTTCCTAAAACTGGAAGGAAAGAAAGAGGCAGGCAGGCCTTCACCTCTCATTAGTGCTTCAGCACAACAGAGAGAAGGAAGGAAAAGACAAAGCCTGGCTCCTTTCAGGCAATGGTAGAGAAGGCTTAATTGTTTTGTTGTGTTGGAGCACCAAATACCCAATTTCTCCATGGGGATGAGCTCTTTGAGACAGGATTCACTCTCAGGAGGACAGGAACTGCTGATTTCTGGACAGGTACACCTTATCAAGTAGAAATTCATTAAAAAGAAGACAGTTTTGTACCAAAGTTTGCAGTTCCAACACAGCACAGGCCTGTGAGTCACAAAGAACCAGCACAAAAAACCCCACAAGCATCTCTGACGACCCCTTTGGGTCTCTTCCAGCCTGTTTGGCTGCAAGGCTGCTGCTGAGGTCTTAGCAACTTATGACTGGGAAAATATTATTGATGTGGGGTTTTTTTTAAGCCTTGGACAGAGCCAAGAGCACTCAAAAGAGCAATGATCTCTGGGGAAAAGTGGGCTAAAATTAAATCTGCTTGATGCTCTTGGACAATCTTTTCTTTTCCAAATACTGCTGGACAGATGGGCAGGGTGAGGGTGAGGAACACAAGAAATTCTTGATGGTTCTGAAGATTTTATCAAGCCTGAAAGAGAACATTGATGATTATGAAGACTTTATCAAACCTAAAAGAGAACATTTGGACAAAACAGGGTTTTGTCTGCTGAAAGATGCAGAGAAACTGAAAGAACATCTGGAGAAAGTGCAGATTTGGTGCTTAACTCTGATCTTTTTGTGTCAGTGACATC
>NW_026625931.1:8728-10098 GCF_030028575.1 Malurus melanocephalus
AAATGCTTCCCTGATGGTGTTGGGCTGTCAGCTGTAATTAACAGAAATTTCCCTCTCAGAGCACACTGTGTGCAGTTCCTTGTGCCAGCTTGGGCCTCTTTATTCTAAAAATCTGTTTTAAAAAAGGGGCCAAATGGAGTAGTCTACCTCTCAAGAGTCAGTGCATAAAATGGCCAGGGGTAATTTTGTTATTCTTTAGCAGAGGAATATAAAGAAGCTGCACTATATAATAAAACAATGTTTTAATTTTTGCAATAACTGAAGGTAGAGTTGCCCAATTACACCTGGTGGCGAGCAGGCACTGGAATGTGCATGTGACAAGTGTGTCTCTCTCACAGCATTAAATTTTAAAACAACTGCAAGTAATAAAAAAAAAAAACACCCCAAACTTCACCCCTGCAAGCAGTATTTTGTGTTTCAGAAAAATGTTTATTTATTGCCTAGACAGAAACATTGCCAGGGCCAGACTCACAGTGTGTGCTCATCCCTCAGAGGAGTCCATCCCATTTAGACCCTCCTGGAATTCTTCTGGATGGAATTCAGCAGGTCCCACCACAGAAGGCTCTTCTGTCCTGCTGTGTGAGGCTGGCAATAGGCAAGATCTGAGGAAAACAGGTTGTCCAGGAGGAAATGTCAAACCAGTGATAACAGAATATCTGCTGGACTGTAAGCAAGAAACAATAGATCAACACATTTCCATTTTGTGTAAATAACAAGCAGTTTTGTTACATTATAAATAAATTCTGAAAAGTGGTACACGCAACCTTCCTGTTTCTGTGCACCAGTTTCTGCTGAAATGATTAAATGAAAATTATGCTCTAATCATTGCAAAATAGTGTGCTTACATATCCATACATACTGATATATATATATATATATACAGGAGGTAAAGTTTTATTAAGAGCTGCTTAAGGAATGCAGTAATTTCACATGGGTTTTGGTAACTATATGCACATTAAGATAAAACCCCATTGGGATAAAATTATTCATTTATTACCATAATTATGCAGAATTTATAACTTACAATGTTATAGACAAGTATTTGTAGTTAACTATCATGTAGTCCTTTTTTAATACACACGCTTATTTTAAGCAATATATTTTAGTGCTATACCCTTTGTAAAACCATCAGTTCCCCATAAATTGAGTAGGACTCTGTGTCCTTCCTCAGTTCTGTGACTGCCAGATGTGTGAGCTCTCTCTGTTTTTCTCCTCACACAGCGCTCAGGGATCTGTTGAAAGGAGGAGGCTGAAGAGGAACTTTCTTTTCAGTCCTGTACAGCTCCAGCTCTTGGAAAAGGCACATCCCAAACCACTGCCTTCTCTTTCAGAGGACTGAGGGTCACACTTTCATGGAAGGGAATATTTAA
>NW_026625932.1:0-1666 GCF_030028575.1 Malurus melanocephalus
TGGGGGGGCTGTGAGGGCTTGGAGGGGGCTTGAGAGGGGATTTGAGGGCACTGAGAGTGCCCAAAAGGATTTGGGTGGGAGTCTCTGAGGATCTGGGGGTGCTGAGCAGAAAAAACAAAATTTGAGGGACCCCCGGGGTGACTCCAAACCCCCCCAAATTTCCCCTCAGACCCCCAAAGTTCCCGAGGTTCGGGATGTCACGCGGATCGAGCGAATYGGTGAGACACAAACCCCTCATTTTGGGGAGATTTTCCTTCTTTTAGGGGACCCCCGCCCCATTTTGGGGGTCCCGTCTCACTTTTGGAGAGGTTTGGGTGGTTCCTGATATGAGAGGTGGTCTTAAAATATCTTAAATTTTTATTTTCATGTACCCACTCCCATATTTGCACGTGGGGCTGGGTTTGGGTGAACCCCACCCCAATTTTTGGGGGTCCCACCTCACTTTTGGGGGTGTCCCCAAAATGGGGGACCCCCTTTTAATCCCCCAAATTCCCTTTTCAGGCACCCACTCCCACATCCAGTGGGAACAGGGTGAAACCCTCCACCCCTCGCTCCCTAAAATTGGAGAAATTGGGGTCAGGGGGATTCAGGAATTTGACAGGGTCACCTCCAATTTTTGAGGGGATTGAGGGGATCCCCAAAAATGGGGAATAATCCTTTTTAACCCCTAAAATTCCCATTTTAGGCACCCACTCCCACATCCAACTGTGGGACTGGGAATAGGGTGAAACCCCCACCCTAAAATTGGGGAAATTGGGGTCAGGGGGATTCAGGAATTTGAGGAGGACACCCCTGAATTTTGGGGGGGTTGATGGGGTCCCCAAAAATAGGGAATAATCCCTTTTAACCCCTAAAATTCCCTTTCCAGGCGCCCACTCCCACATCCAGCTGTGGGACCGGGAACAGGGTGAAACCCCCACCCCCTAAAATTGGGGTCAGGGGGATTCAGTAAATTAAGGGGGTCACCCCTTATTTTTTGGGGGATTGAGGGGGTCCCCAAAAATGGGGGATAATCCTTTTTAACCCCTTAAATTCCCTTTGCCAGGTACCCACTCCCACATCCAGCTGTGGGAACAGGATGAAACCCCCACCCCCTAAAATGGGAGAAATTTGGGTCAGGGGGATTCAGGAATTTGAGGGGGTCACCCCTGATTTTGGGGGGGATTGAGGGGGTCCCCAAAAATGGGGGACAATCCCTTTTAACCCCTAAAATTCCCTTTCCAGGCGTCGACTCCCACATCCAACTGTGGGACTGGGAGCAGGGTAAAACCCCCACCCCCTAAAATTGGGGTCAGGGGGATTCAGTAAATTAAGGGGGTCACCCCTTATTTTTGGGGGGATTGGGGGGGTCCCCAAAAATGGGGGACAATCCTTTTTAACCCCTAAAATTCCCTTTGCAGGCATCCACTCCCACATCCAGCTGTGGGACCGGGAACAGGGTGAAACCCCCTAAAATTGGAGAAATTTGGGTCAGGGGGATTCAGGAATTTGAGGGGGACACCCCTGATTTTGAGGGGGTCCCCAAAAATGGGGGATAATCCTTTTTAACCCCTAAAATTCCCTTTTCAGGTGCCCACTCCCACATCCGCGGGCTGGGCCTGGACGATGCCCTGGAACCACGACAGGTACCCGGATTTGGGGAGGGGTCTGCACCTTTTGGGGGGGG
>NW_026625932.1:3301-4966 GCF_030028575.1 Malurus melanocephalus
ATTATCCCAAAAATATCCCCCAATCCCATCCTCATCGCTGGACAGCCAGGGACGGGGAAAACGGCCATTGCTATGGGTGTGTGATCCTAAAAAAATCCTAAAAGTACCCCAAATCATCCCAAAAATACCCAAAATTATCCGAAAAATACCTCCAATCCCGTGCTCATCGCTGGACAGCCAGGGACGGGGAAAACGGCCATTGCTATGGGTGTGTGACCCCAAAAATACCCCAAATTATCCCAAAAATATCCTAAAAATACCCAAAATTATCCCAAAAACACCCAAAATTATCCCAAAAATATCCTCAAATCCCGTGCTCATCACTGGACAGCCAGGGACGGGGAAAACGGCCATTGCCATGGGTGTGTGATCCTAAAAAAATCCTAAAAATAGCCAAAATTATCCCAAAAATAACACTAGATCATCCCAAAAATACCCCAAATTCCGTGCTCATTGCTGGGCAGCCAGGGACGGGGAAAATGGCCATTGCTATGGGTGTGTGACCCCAAAAAAAACCCCAAAATACCCAAAATTATCCCAAAAATATCCTAAAAATACCCCAAACTATCCCAAAAATATCCCCAATCCCGTGCTCATCGCTGGACAGCCAGGGACGGGGAAAACGGCCATTGCCATGGGTGTGTAATCATAAAAAATCCTAAATTCCACCCAAAATTATCCCAAAAATATCCCAAAAATACCCTCAAATCCCGTCCTCATCGCCGGGCATCCGGGGACGGGGAAAACGGCCATTGCCATGGGTGTGTGACCCTGAAAAAATCCTAAAAATACCCCAAATTATCCCAAAAATACCCTCCAATCCCGTGCTCATTGCTGGACAGCCAGGGACGGGGAAAACGGCCATTGCCATGGGTGTGTGATCCTAAAAAAATCCTAAAAGTACCCCAAATCATCCCAAAATATCCCCAATCCCATCCTCATCGCTGGGCAGCCTGGAACGGGGAAAACGGCCATTGCTATGGGTGTGTGATCCTAAAAAAATCCTAAAAACCCCAAAAATTATCCCAAAAATACCCTCAAATCCCATCCTCATCGCCAGGCAGCCAGGGACGGGGAAAACTGCAATCACCATGTGTGTGTGACTCCAAAAAAACCCCAAAAATACCCAAAATTATCCCAAAAATAACACCAGATCATCCCAAAAATACCCCAAATCCCGTCCTCATTGCCAGGCAGCTGTGGACCCGGAAAACGGCCATTGCCATGGGTGTGTGACCCAAAAAAAACTCCAAATCATTCCAAAAATATCCCAAATCCCGTGCTCATCACTTGACAGCCTGGGATGTGGAAAACAGCCATTGCCATGGGTGTGTGACCCCAAAAAAACCCTAAATCCCACCCAAAAAGACCCAAAATCATCCCAAAAATCCCCCCAAATCCTTCCAAAACCCCCCAAAATCCCCCCAAACCCCCAAATTTCCCCGTTTTTCCCCGCAGGGATGGCGCAGGCTCTGGGCCCCGACACTCCGTTCACGGCCATCGCGGGCAGTGAGATTTTCTCCCTGGAGATGTCGCGCACCGAGGCGCTGACCCAGGCCTTCCGCCGCTCCATCGGCGTCCGCATCAAGTACGGGGCCCTTTCGGGGGGTCCCCCCCAAATTTTGGGGGTCCCACTCTCCTTTTTGGGGTCCCCACACCTTTTTT
>NW_026625932.1:6681-7714 GCF_030028575.1 Malurus melanocephalus
TTTTCCCATCCTGGTTTCAGATTTTGGGGTGTCCCGGTCAGATTTGGGGTCCTCTTCCCAGTTTTGGGGTACTCTTACCAATTTTGGGGTTCTCTCCCCAATTTTGGGGTCCTCACCACACTTTCAGGGTCCTCTTCCAGCAAATTTTGGGGTATTTTGTGTTTATGACTCTTGGTTTTCATGTTCGTTTTGAGCTTTGTTTTGGTTTTCTCACTGTGGTTTCATAATTTGGGGTGTCTTGGTCAGTTTTGGGGTCCTCTTCCCAGTTTTGGGGTCCTCTCCCCAATTTCGGGATCCTCACCCCAATTTTGGGGTCCTCACCCCACTTTCAGGGTCCTCTCCCAGCAAATTTTGGGATCCCAACGCCATATTTTGTGTTTCTGACTCTTGGGTTTTTTTTCTCTTTGACATTTGTTTCGGTTTTCCCATCCTGGTTTCAGATTTTGGGGTGCCCCGGTCAGATTTGGGGTCCTCACCCCAGTTTTGGGGTTCTCCACCCCAATTTTGGGGTCCTCTCCCCACTTTCAGGGTCCTCTTCCAGCAAATTTTGGGGTATTTTGTGTTTCTGACTCTTGGTTTTCTTTTTCTCTTTGAAGTTTGTTTTGGTTTTCCTGGTTTCAGATTTTGGGGTGTCTTGGTCAGATTTGGGATCCTCACCCCAATTTCGGGGTCCTCTCCCCAATTTTGGGGTCTCCACCCCAATTTTGGGGTCCTCTCCCCACTTTCAGGGTCCTCTCCCAGCAAATTTTGGGATCCCAATGCCATATTTTGTGTTTCTGACTCTTGGTTTTATTTTCCTCTTTGTGTTTTGGTTTTCCCACCCTCATTTCAGATTTTGGGGTGCCCTGGTCATATTTAGGGTCCTCTCCCCAATTTTGGGGTCCTCTCCCCACTTTCAAGCTTCTCTCCCAGCAAATTTTGGGATCCCAACGCCATATTTTGTGTTTCTGACTTCTAATTTTTTTTTCTCTTTGACATTTGTTTTGGTTTTCCCACCACGGTTTCAGATTTTGGGGTGTCCTATTCAGATTTG
>NW_026625933.1:0-1107 GCF_030028575.1 Malurus melanocephalus
CCCGTTTTTTTTGTTTTTCTCCCCGTTACCGTATCCCTGGCCGCGGTTGCGGTTCTGCCGGTTGCGTTTGTTGCAGTTGTTGCGCCGGTTGTTCCCGTACCCCATTTTCCCCATCCCAGATCCCATTTTAACCCCGTTTTTTCGCTGTTTTTCCCATTTTTTGGTATTTTACCCCATTTTCACCCCGTTTTTTTTGTTTTTCTCCCGTTACCGTATCCCTGGCCGCGGTTGCGGTTCTGCCGGTTGCGTTTGTTGCGGTTGTTGCGCCGGTTGTTCCCGTACCCCATTTTATCCCATTTTTTAGGTATTTTACCCTATTTTAACCCCGTTTTTTCCCATTTTTGTGTATTTTTTTTCCCATTTTTGTGTATTTTTCCCCCGTTACCGTATCCCTGGCCGCGGTTGCGGTTCTGCCGGTTGCGTTTGTTGCGGTTGTTGCGCCGGTTGTTCCCGTACCCCGTTTTTAACCCTGTTTTTTCTTGTTTTTTTCCCATTTTAACCCATTTTAACCCATTTTTGTGTATTTTTTTCCCGTTTTTTTTGTTTTTTCCCCCGTTACCGTATCCCTGTCCGCGGTTGCGGTTCTGCCGGTTCCGTTTGTTGCGGTTGTTGCGCCGGTTGTTCCTGTACCCCATTTTTACCCCATTTTTTCCTATTTTTTTGCTGTTTTTTCCCATTTTTTCCCCGTTTTTTCCCGTTTTTTCAGTTTTTCACCCCATTTTTCCCCGTTACCGTATCCCTGTCCGCGGTTGCGGTTCTGCCGGTTCCGTTTGTTGCGGTTGTTCCCGTACCCCGTTTTTAACCCTGTTTTTTCCCGCTTTTTCCCATTTTTTCACTGTTTTTTCCCATTTTTCCCCGTTTTTCCCCATTTCTGTGCCATTTTTTCCCATTTTTTCGGTATTTTTACCCCATTTTCACCCCGTTTTTTTTGTTTTTCTCCCCGTTACCGTATCCCTGGCCGCGGTTGCGGTTCTGCCTGTTCCGTTTGTTGCGGTTGTTGCGCCGGTTGCCGCGTTTCTCCGAGGGCGGCAGCATTTTCCGCGCCTCCTCCCGGTACCGYCCCACCAGCGGCTGCGCCTCCTCGCGCCCCAACTCCCCAAACTCCAC
>NW_026625933.1:5082-7033 GCF_030028575.1 Malurus melanocephalus
TCCCAGTCCATCCCAGTCCCTCCCAATCCCCTCCCAGTCCCTCCCAATCCATCCCAATTCCCCCCAATCCATTCCCAGTTTATCCCAGTACCCTGAGCTGGTGCAGGACGCGCTCGGTTCCCAGGATGTTGTAACGTTTGTCCCGATTCTCCTGCGAGTGGTTCTGAGCCCATTGGGTCTTCCCCGAGCCCGGCAGCCCCACCATCAGCAGAACCTGGGGATAAAAATTCCAAAAAAATTCCCAAAATATCCCAAAATATCTGAAAAATAAAAAAAAAATCCCCAAAAAAATCCCAAAATCCTGGAAAAAACACAGAAAATCACAGCAATTCCCCGAGCCCGGCAGCCTCACCATCAACAGAACCTAAAACGGGGACAGGAATTCCAAAAAATTCCCAAAAATATCCCAAAAATATCCATTTCTCACCTCACAATCCTTGATATTTTTCAGCCCCGTTTCAGTCCTGACTCTCTCCTCCACAGGAACATTATGGATAACCCGAACTCCTCGTTTGCGGACAACAATCCCATTTTTTCCCATTTTTTTCCCATTTCTCACCTCACAATCCTCATTATTTTTGGGCCCCATTTCAGTTCTCACTCTCTCCTCCACGAACCCATTTTTACCCCATTTTCACCCCATTTTCTCCCATTTTTCCCAATTTTTTCCCATTTCTCACCTCACAATCCTCAATATTTTTGGGCCCCATTTCAGTTCTCACTCTCTTCTCCACGAACCCATTTTTACCCCATTTTTTCCCATTTTTCTCCCATTTCTCACCTCACAATCCTCAATATTTTTGGGCCCCATTTCCATATGGATCCTTTCCTCCACGAGCACATTATGGATGAACACAAATCCATTTTTACCCCATTTTTACTCTACTTTTTTCCCTGTTTTTCCCCATTTTTACCCATTTTTTTACCGTTTTTTCCCATTTCTCACCTCACAATCCTCAATATTTTTGAGCCCCATTTCCGTACGGATCCTTTTCCCCATGGGCACATTGGGGATGAACTCAAACCCATTTTTACCCCATTTTTACCGGTTTTTTCCCAATTTTCTCCCATTTTTTTCCCATTTCTCACCTCACAATCCTCGATATTTTTGGGCCCCATTTCTGTTCTCACTCTCTCCTCCACAGGAACATTATGGATCAACCCGAACCCATTTTTGCCCCATTTTTTTCCCATTTTTACCCCATTTTTTACCGTTTTTCTCCCATTTTTACCGTTTTTTCCCCATTTCTCACCTCACAATCCTCAATATTTTTGGGCCCCATTTCCGTTCTCACTCTCTTCTCCACAGGTACATTATGGATGAACACAAATCCCTCATTTTGGGGTGCCAGGGGCTCGGGGCGCTGCCCAAAGTTGATCTCCATGGGCACATTGAGGATTAACCCCAACCCCTCGGTTGTGGACAACGACCCCATTTTTACCCCATTTTTAACCCATTTTTTTCCCATTTTTACCATTTTTTTCCCATTTCTCACCTCACAATCTTCAATATTTTTTGTCCCCATTTCCATATGGATCCTTCCCTCCATGGGCACATTGAGAATGAACATGAACCCATTTTTACCCCATTTTCTCCCATTTTTTCCATATTTTTCCCATTTTTTTCCCGTTTTTTCCCATTTTCTCCCATTTTTTACCTCACAATCCTCAATATTTTTGGGCCCCATTTCGGTTCTCACTCTTTCCTCGACAGGAACATTATGGATGAACACAAATCCCTCATTTTGGGGTGCCAGGGGCTCGGGGCGCTGCCCGAAGTTGATCTCCACGGCGCATCCTTTGCACAGAACGTGGGGCAGCAGCGCCCGCGTCCCCAAMGCCTCTTTGGGAATTTGGAAAGCGGAGCCCAAATCCCGCCCGTTCTTGGAGAACGACAGCTCCACCAGCTCGGGGCCCTCGAAATCCTGGAAAAAATGGGAATTTGGGGAAA
>NW_026625933.1:8323-10178 GCF_030028575.1 Malurus melanocephalus
TTTTTTTATTTTCAGAATGGATTTTGGGATGGATTTGGGGGTTTTTGGGCTCTTACCCAGCTGGGAATGGGAGAAATCCACGCTCCAGCCCACCCGGAGCAGCGGCACCTCGGAGCTCCCCTCCTTCACCGGGAGATTCTGCGACACCTGCAGAGCAAAATTCGGGAATTGGGGCCAAAATTCGGGATTTGGGGCCAAAATTCAGGATTCGGGGTGGAAAATTCGGGATTTGGGACGGAAAATTCGGGATTTGGGACGAAAAATTCGGGATTTGGGACGGAAAAAAAACTTCCCTTTTTTCCCAAAAATTCCCATTTTTTTTCACCCATTTTTGCCCAAAATCCCCGTTTTTTTTCCTCCAAATCCCCATTTTTTCCCCATTTTCCCCCAAAATTCCTGGTTTTTTTCTCAAAATCCCCATTTTTTCCCCATTTTGCCCACCTTGGCCTCAAAGCAGACGCGGCCCTGGGTCACCCCGTGGGTGCTGTGACCCAAACTCCATTTTTCCCATATTTTTTCCATTTTTTCCCCTTTTTTTTTTCCCAGAATTCCCATTTTTTTTCCATTTTTCCATTTTTTCCCACCTTGGCCTCGAAGCAGACGCGGCCCTGAGTCACCCCGTGGGTGCTGTGACCCAAACTCCCCATTTTTACCATAAAATCCCCTTTTCTTTCCCCTTTTTTTCCCCCAAATCCCCATTTTTTTCCCGTTTTTTTCCCAAAATCCCCATTTTTTTCCATTTTTTTCCCATTTTTTTCCCACCTTGGCCTCGAAGCAGACGCGGCCCTGGGTCACCCTGTGGGTGCTGTGACTCAAACTCCATTTTCCCCATATTATTTCCATTTTTCCCCCATTTTTTTTCCATTTTTTTTCCATTTTTCCCCAAAATCCCCGTTTTTTCACCCAAAATTCGCAATTTTTTTCCATTTTTCCCATTTTTTCCCACCTTGGCCTCGAAGCAGACGCGGCCCTGGGTCACCCCGTGGGTGCTGTGACCCAAAATCCCATTTTTTCACCCCTTTTCCCCCTAAAAATCCCGTTTTTTTTCCCCAAAATCCCCGTTTTTTTCCAAAATCCCCATTTTTTCCCCCAAATTCTCATTTTTTCCCACCTTGGCCTCGAAGCAGACGCGGCCCTGGGTCACCCCGTGGGATCAATGATTTTTTTACCATAAATTCCCCATTTTTTCCCCCAAAATCCCCGTTTTTTCCCCAATTTTCCCCGTTATTTTCCCAAAATTCCCATTTTTTCCCGTTTTTCCCCACCTTGGCCTCGAAGCAGACGCGGCCCTGGGTCACCCCGTGGGATCAATGATTTTTTACCATAAATTCCCCATTTTTTCCCCCAAAATCCCCATTTTTTCCCCATTTTTCCCTGATTTTTTCCCAAAATCCCCATTTTTTTCCCCAAATTCTCATTTTTGCCCACCTTGGCCTCAAAGCAGACGCGGCCCTGGGTCGCCCCGTGGGTGCTGTGACCCAAAATCCCATTTTTTCACCCCTTTTCCCCCTAAAAATCCCATTTTTTTTCCCAAAATCCCCGTTTTTTTCCCCCAAATCCCATTTTTTTACCATTTTTTCCCATTTTTCCCATTTTTTCCCACCTTGGCCTCGAAGCAGACGTGGCCCTGGGTCACCCCGTGGGATACATGATTTTTTACCATAAAATCCCCATTTTTTCCCCCAAAATCCCCATTTTCCCCCCATTTTTTTCCCATTTTTTTTCCCGATTCCCATTTTTTTTCTATTTTTTCCCATTTTTCCCATTTTCCCCCACCTTGGCCTCACCTTGGCCTCGAAGCAGATGCGGCCCTGGGTCACCCCGTGGGTGCTGTGACTCAAACTCCATTTTCCCC
>NW_026625934.1:0-993 GCF_030028575.1 Malurus melanocephalus
ATCCATCCCCAATAGAAGGTTATGGCTTTGCTGCCCACACTCTACCTTGAGGTCAGCTGAAAGGATAAATGGTAGGAATCTTAGGAAAAGGACTGCACTTCAAAGTCCCCCCTAAGTCTGTGCAGGAATCAGCACCTGTGACTCCCTGGAAACACTGGTTGTGACAGACTATTTTTGAAAGAGGTAACAAAAAGAATGGAGTTTCCAYRGGAAAACTTGAACCCAATTTCTCTTTAAAAGCTGTTCAAGTACCTTGACTCCAACACTTGTCTGTGTGTTTTCTGGGGCACTTGCAAAAGATACAGATATTCCTTCGCTCACTGACAGGGTGAATTTACAAGCAGTCCTGGGAGCTACTTCAACTGACAGCTTAGAGCAGCACCTGTGCAGTCCTCTGAAACCCTCCAAAACAAGGTGATTTGGGGATGGAGACTGTCCAAACTTCTCCACATTCTACCACTTCAGGCAAAAGGTTTGCATTTACAAGAAAGGTTGGAAAACAGGCTTATACTTATCAAAAAGCATTTCCATTTGCTACAATATTTTCTTAAATTGGGCACAACTTCCTAGTAAAGGTACTGGGCTGCCACCCTCTACTGATCAATTATTTCAGCGGACCAACCTAACAAGAAAATGATCGCAGAAAATAATAGACCAGAAGAAAGCTGCTCCACATATGATATAAGCAACAGTGAGAGACAAAGTTAACAATAGTGAAATTTCTTTATTGCTTATGTTCAATACTAACTACTTCAAACTTAGATGAACTAATCCTAGGTTTTTAACAARTACTCTACTGCTCAATCCTAAYGTAACCTACTGTTCACTACAGACTTAAATAATCCTAAACTAACTAATCTTCTATTTGAAAGAAAAAAGCCGGAGTTCATAGATGTCAATAGGCTGAAGCAGACATCTGGTGCCAGGACTCCACATGCTGCTGGTCATATTCAGATATTTGTCTCCGAATATGTGACAGCTTTTTTGTGGAGA
>NW_026625934.1:3364-5831 GCF_030028575.1 Malurus melanocephalus
CACTGCAAATGCCACGAGGGGATGCAAGAGCACGGCTGCAGCTGAGCCGGTGGAACTGCAGTGCAGCGAGGGCCCGTCCTGGCCTAACCCACCATGGGGATCATTGCAGCTCTGAGCCTCGGAGGCCCAGCAAAACCACCTCAAACTCACCCTTCCAACATAGGAAGGAGTTGACACCCCACCCCACTGTGAGTGGCAGGAGTTAATTGCTTTTTTACCCACCTGAAGTAGTCTGGCTGATTGGTTGTTGCAGAGCATGCAGAGGCAGTGGAAGTCTCCTTTGTTTTTCCTGCAGAAAAGCAGAATTTTGACACTCTCGATCAGGGGATATTTAAAAAGCCACAAATTACCAAATCAGTGGGATTGAAAGAGTCCTTCAGAACTTTGTTCTCATAGTGAACTATACAAGAAAAGGTACAGAAATTAGTAATAGGGCACAAGTGACCGTCTCCACAGTAGCCCGTCCCTACTGTGTTTAGAGATTGAGTATGGCCACTTCATTATACAGGCTCTGCTTTAACACAGTACTAAGACCACCTCAGTTTTTCTTATTTGAAAGCATGAGGTGGTATCTGCACAGCCATTCAACTCATGCAACAACAGATGCAGCTTCAAAAAAAGACAGCAGCTTGAGAGAGACACAGGGAGAGAGAGAGAGATCACTATTGAGTTTCCAACAGGAAAGAGAGGAAACAGATTAAATTATTCTCATGCCATGTTTTTATACCTGCTTCCCTGACAATTACAGAGGCCCAAAATTTGGAGGAGTTTCTGCACTCTTGTCAGCAGCAAAGTCAATTCCTTTGTATAGGGGCTGCTGGCACTAAGGCTTCAATAACCTGCAGCCAAAATCGACTGCTCCTCATTAACATGGCAAGGCTGGGTTGGGAAAGTGCTCTGCACTTGGAAAATGCTCTTTGACTCTTTTCAAAGGCATTTGGGGAACCCTGCACACATAAATTCAAAGGTCTCCTTTTAAAGAAATGTTTAAGAATGAAGATAATTAAAAAAGAGCTGCCATAAGGAAAAGTCAGCTGAAAGAGGAAGGAACACTCAGGATTTTGATAATCTCACTCTGCTTTCCATTGGGGGTTTTGTGGCAAGCTTCAAAACCACACAAACCATTCTATTCCCTTACATTGCCAWGGTATACACACAGTAGTCCTGTCAAAGTTCAGCCATTCTTGACAATCTTTAAACCAACTGAGCTTTAAGTCTCGAAGAGATAAAAGAGCTATATTGGATGTTCCAATTCTTTTTTTTTTTTTTAATTTAAGTATTAAAATTCTTATGTGGTATAGCAGAAGTACAAAGAGAAGCACAAAAGTGGGAATAAAACAGGGCAGAAATACCAATAGTTGCATTATATTCAATACAACGTGTAAGAGCATTTCAAAATGCTCACAGCATTTTGCTGTGAGCATTTCATTTCCAAAAGTGCATTTGCTGTCATGGCCCAGTCCGATGCTAAAGCTTCAGCCTAAGCACCAACTTGAAACACAGTACAGATCGCTCCTTCACCAGCTGTTCAGAATTTTGTAACTGGATCCTGAAGGAAGATGCTGACGTGTTTATATGTTCAAGCGTGAATCCTGCCAAAGCCATCCCCAGGCTTGAAGGTACCCTGTGCACACCCAGAAGAAATGTGGAAAGATCATCTCAAAGCACCTGCTTCTGCAGGCACACCACCACTGCAAGAAACATCTGCACGCTCTAAAGATGCCTCTGGGCTAAACCCAACTTCTAATTGGCAAGTCCAACCTCTAAAAGAGACAACTCACAGATTTCACAAAGCAACTGAACTCTGCCCTTCTGGCTGTGTCCCGGTGTTCACAAATCAAGTGTTCTTTGTGCATTTCTGTTTAGCCTTTCAATGCCATTTCAGTCTCTACCACTTGTACAGCTTTTGAAGAAAGAAATCCTGCTGCTAAGATGGAGAGGAGCTCATGGCAGAGTTCAAACTAGAGCTCTAGGAAAAAACACAGCCCAGGTTTTGTAGCTTTTGGAGCTTCCATGAAAAGGCTGACTTTGACAGCTATGAAATCATTGGGGGTTGATCTATGTGTTTCAGCCAACTGGTTGGCAGTCAGTGGAGCTCAGATTTCTATCTCCAGCATGCATATTTGAAAAGTTACTGATGGAAAAAGTGGTGTCTTCATCAACTGTCAGTTTAGTGGAAGTCAAATGGAAAAATATCCATTCCCTGTGACTACTTAATCTCTCTTCCTCCATCCTACCTCTCTTCTCCTATTTCTTTCTATCGCCTTAGTTCACATATACAGTTAAATAACATATGTACTGTTGACTCCTGAATATGGTCTTGCTTGCACCTTAATTTGGGCAAATGCTTCTCCTAATAATCAAATCTTTACAGCATAATTGTCCACACAGGAGTAAGGAAAAGCAGCAAATTAGTACCTTCATCGAAATCCAAAGGATGCCACTGCTTCAGCCTCCCCAGCTCCTT
>NW_026625934.1:10730-11365 GCF_030028575.1 Malurus melanocephalus
CAAGAAAAGTCTGAGCAAGGCATTTCAGGGTGTAGTGCTGCTAACACAGCCCTTTCAGAGTGCAAACCAGTATCTTGAGGGAGTTCACATTTCATACAGGAAATAATTTCCAAGGAAATCTTCTTAAACATTGCAATGGAACAGGAGAAAATGTTTTCACCCTTTACTCTGTGAGGAGCTGAGTTTGAAATGTGATAAGCAACTTGGAGTATAAATACCAAGAGTTGATATGAGAACTCTTGTCCATCCTGCTGGCCCTCTGCACTGGCAGCCATCCAGCCCTCGTAGAGGTCACTRACGAGGAGCTTGGAGGGGATGCTTCTCAGGAAGTCCTGCAATGCCAAGGGCTGCWGGTGAGCCTTGCAGYACRGCRGCCCCRGCAGGAGCCTTTGCAGCTGCAGGGCAGGAGGGCTGACCTTAAGAAGGATGGCCAGCAGCAGCACCGGCTGGCCRGCCATGTCCACAGGCTGGCCATGGTCCAGGGCCTGTCGCAGCTCCTGAACTGCCCTGGAGCTCACTGCTCTCCCAAAAATGCCTTCGGTCGTGGGCCCTTGCTGCTTTAGCACAGCCAGCAGGTCCTGCAGGAGGCGCAGGAGGGCAGGGATTTGTGTGAGGAGCTGCCCTGTTCGCAGAGC
>NW_026625935.1:0-1285 GCF_030028575.1 Malurus melanocephalus
AAGTTTTTGCTTCCTGTGGATTTTGTTTGAAGGTGATGAGGACTGAGCTGATGTTTCAGGGCAGAAATTCAGTTTCATCTCCCACTTGGAACAGTCCCGCTGTTTGCATTTTCCTGGTGACACATTAAGTGTAGACCAGATGCAGCAATTCCAGCACTATTTTTAAATCTCCAATTCTGAGCTATTTTTTCCCTGGAAATGAAGGGGCTGGGACTGTGGAGTTTCTTCAAGACTCCCAGGTGCTGGGCGAGTTGGTGCCAAGCCTGGAGGTCCAGTTCCCAAAGCTTCCAAAGTTCCCTGACCTGAGGGGAGCTGGGCAGGGTTAGGAGTGACAGCCGAGCTCAGGTTTGCCGAGGCTTTGAAAAGCATCTTGACAAACACCTTCAGTGGTCAGGTCAGAGATGGGCAGCAGTGGTGTCTCCAGGGCTGTGGAGACTGGGAGAGCTGCAGGCTTCTGTTAAAAAGTTGGGCATTTCAGTAGAGAGCAGACACTTTGCTCTGAATAAGAAATGCCATCCTGTGTAATGCAACTGATTTATTTCACATAAGAGCCTCTCAGTATGAGATGAGGGAGCTTACCTCTAAGGATGGGTAAAGTTTGGGGGGGCTCATTATTATTGTGATATTTGAGAAAGTGTCCCTGCTGGAACAGAAGAGGCTCTCCCCTTGCGAACTGGGGCACTGGGGCAGTTGGGTGGACAAAGAAGATTTTAGGATTTGTATGTATAGAGTAGAGTAGAAATAGACCCCTGCATCCACTGTGCCTGCATGCTTTTCCTTCCCCAGTGTCCATAAATATGAGAGCCAGAGTTTCCCTTGCTTTTCAGTAGTCTTTCACAGATGAGGGATGATTTAAAGGATCTGATTTTCCATGATGTGGCTCAGCTTTATCGATGTTTTGATGTGGGGCTAGAGGAATTGAGTCCATGCAAATGCGGCTGAGGAGGAGCAGAGGGATTTAATCTGGTGTTTTCTGAATGTCTGAGATCTCCTTTCTAATTACATTTCTGGGACTGCTTGAAATGCAGTTACATGACAAAGTTCAATGTTTGAAAGTGGCAACATCCTCAAAATAGAGGATTCTCTTTGGTCCAGGTGTCGCAATCTGTGAGAAGGATGCGTGCTGTACCTTGTGTGTCYCATTGCTCTGGGGCACAGCACACGCTGCACTGAACTGATTTGTCCACTGTCACCATCCTGTGGGTTTCAGCATTGCTGTCCTGCTGGACATGTGCCCTTGTGTGAAAGCCCCAGCTTGTGCATGGAGTATAAACAGGGGTTCAAG
>NW_026625935.1:3625-8328 GCF_030028575.1 Malurus melanocephalus
GAACAAACAACCGTGAGGACTTCTGGAGGAAATCATCATCAGAATCACCAGATCTCACACCTGACCCTGAGATGATCTGTGATGCTGACAAGGGTCCCTCCAGCTGGAAAGCAGAAGCCAAAGCTGCACAGTGCAAACTCAGAATCCTTCCTGAGCCTGTCAAGGTGAGTACAAATGTTGGGGGCTCTGTTTCTGGCTTTCTGATAAATTTGTGTGATTGACAATTAATCCTCCTCCTCTAGAACTGGCTTAGAAGATTTGAGAGCTGTTACTTGTTGTTGTTCTTTTTTCTTGAACTAAAGAATGTTTTAGCTTCCATCACGAGAACAGACTGTGGAACATTCTTATGGAATCATAAAAATTGTAAAAACATTACAAAAAAAGTAATGTTAGGTTTTAGCTGTAGTATTAGCAGTTTAGGAATGGAAACAGTGTTCCCTGTGTGCCAGGTTCCAAAGGGGTGGCAGACATTTTTCTCAGAGGAAGAGGAGGGGACTGTGGGCATTTCAGCTACTTTTCTGCCTGGTCTCCATTATTAACTCTCCTCCAGATGGTCCTTTTAATCCTTACTAGCATTTTAGTATTAGTGGTCATGCCTGAGATTTACTGAGCTGTAGGTTAGAAAATTCTGGCTAAATGCATGTCAATCAGTAAAAAACCCAAATAAACTCCTTCCACCTCCCTTGTTCTTGTTTTAGAAAATGGAGCCCAGAGATGTGACATCCAGCAGAAAGATGTTAAAGGTAGGTGTTCTTCAAAAATAGATCTCTGTATGTGCTTATTTTTGGCATACATGAAGGAAATGGGTGGGGGAAAAGTACGTTGCTCAGCTCCTGCTCACTCAGATGTTGCCCTGAGCAAAAGTGTGTTTTGGGGTGGGCTGAGGAGAAGTAAAGGTGAAAGGCTGCAGTTGTAAGATCAGCCTTCAACTTTTATCTTTATTGTCAGCAAAAGCATTGCTGAGTGTGTCAGAGGTGTCAGAGCAGAGGGTGCTGACGACCAAGTCCCTTTTAGATGGTGCGCACAGCAGGCACCCGACACACCTTTAAACCATCCCCACTTGTTGCACCGTGCTGAGTGCCCTGAGCTAACCTTGCCTCCCCCTCTCCTCTTTGTTTTTGTCAACAAAACAGGTTKTGRCRAAGCCATCTTCTGCACBTGYTCCTCCAAGGTACAGTTGTGTTCCCAACCTACTCTCTGGACCAAACAAGGGGAAAAACAAAGCTACTTTTCATAGAAGRGGGAGATGGGAAAGGATTCCTGGTTTCTCTTGGARCTACGGGTTTTGGTTTKTGKCTGCCCAGTGCTGTTGTTGCAAATTGGTTCCATTTTTGTGGGGTTTTCAGGAAAGCTCCAATTATAATTGAATAATCCAGGCATGCTGGAGTTTACCTATGAACCACACTTGTATTTCCCCACCTGATTCCTTCTTTTCTCCTCCTCCCCACCACCAGTGTGTCTGTGGATCCTAAGTTTTTGGCTTGACCAAGGAAAACAGAATAAATAGTGAGAATTTAAAGGGGAGAAATCAAATCAAATAACATGAAAAAAGTATCCATTCTGAAATCTGTTAGCCTCTGTTGGAAATTCTTTTTTTCAGGGTTAGGGCTTTCAAAAAAGCACTGGTCAGTTTTGGTGTTTTGGGGTTTTCCTTAACTTTCGTTGGTGAAATGCAGCATCCCATTTTAGCAGCTATGTCCTACTTACAAATTTTTCTGGCTGGGTGTGAGTTAAATGTTTAATTATTACCGCAGGGTTTTGATCCTGAGGACTTATTTTTTGAGCATAGCAATGTATTTCTCTGGCCTTCTTCCCTCTCTTCTCTCAGTGCTCAAACACAGGTTTCAGTTTCAGTATCAGTTTGGGATGTTGCCATGGCAATGGAAAAAGTAAGTAACCTTCCCCCTGCTGCTTTCTCATTTTGTCTCCTKGTGGCCTTGCAGAGCTCTCCAGTCCTGGTGGCACAAGAGGGTGGCATCAGCACAGCGCCGCAGCTCGGAGTCAGGGAGCACCAGTGACTGCCACAGCGCCTCAAYCTCTGCCCTTCCARGAGCACCAGCACCCAAGGTGAATGCAAATCCAATAGAGAGGCTGCTTGCACAGCCCCTTGGCTCACACTCTGTGCTGTGTGAGTGCACTCAGGACAGGAGACCTTCAATACTGTCACTGTTCAGGTGTCCCCTTGAGACCTTTGCAGCAGCATCAGACATTACTTGCCCTTTGGCATCATTGTCCAGCCCTTCTGGAGTTTTCCCTCTATGATTACTCCATTTTGAAGCTTTGATGACATTTTGAGTGACTATGCTAAATGATCCTCCTCTGCAGTAGGGATCTTTAGGCTGTGGCCCCTGATTGATGGATTTGTGTTCATAGATGCTTTTGATATAGGCTCTGTATTTGAAAAAATCATTGTCTCRYTTYCTGCTTTTTTCAGTCCTGTCAATGTCATATTTTCTTGCTTCAGCTCAGTCTCAGTGATTAACATGTCTTTGGTAATCCAGTCCTCCAGTGCTGAAGCCTGGACAGAGAGGAGGAGGAAGACGCAGTGAGGTTGCAGCCATGGATCTATGGCCAGTGTTCTGGATGTTCAATATGGGAGCAGTGACTGGGGAACAGGGCTGGGCTGGTTGGCTCTTAGGAAACACCCAGTGAGCGGTGCTCCATGGAGGAGAAAGATTCAGCCAGAGAAAGGATCTGGGCAAGGCTGATCAGGGGGACCTTTGGCTGGAAGCTCATCCCTCCCTGCTGGTTTTGGTGAAACAAGAGCTGTGGGGACACTCCTGCCCTGCCAGGACCCTGACAGAGAAGAGGTCCAGACCAGAAGAAACTCTGCTCTTTCTCCCTCCTCCTGCTTTGACACATTTGCATTCAAGTGTTTGCCCTTAGACTGAACAGCTACATGCCAAAGACGATTCTTCCCGTGACCTCCCTGGACATCACTTAGGAAAGGCATTGCTTCCAGGACAGGATTTTGGCCCATTGAATTTCTAAGGCGCATGTCACCCGCGGCCGGGAATTGTTTATTGACAGTTTTCCTGGCTGCACTGAAAATTCCATGTCTCCAGGCCAAACATCAGAGCAGGTCCAGTGTAGAGTGGATGAATCCACAGGGGATTCACTTTGCAGGGACTCACTTTGCATTCACAGAGACACAGAACAGCTCTTTCCCCTCTTCCCCAAATCAAGACCTTCGCTCTGAAATGTCACCCCAGTCTCTTTAAGGCATTTTTCCAAATGAACTGTGGGAAGGCTTTGAAATACAGCACCCATGAAACAAAGATGTATCTCTTGTTCTCATTTGCCAGGATTTACCTCTTCTTCCAAAACCTGAACAAAGATATTTTTTCATATCTTTAGGAGACCCTCAACACCAAATCTTGCATTGCCTCTGCTGACAGACTGTGATGTGTGAGAGGCTCCATGGCAGGGCCAAGAAGTAGTGGGACTGGTTTGAGAGAGAGTGTTTATAAATCCTCAAGCATTAGTAAGGGCATGTTGTGTTCTGGGGGAATGAACAGCTCTTGATGCTCTCTGAAGATTTGGCTTTGTTTTCCTGGCAATTTGGTGAATGTCAGGGCACAGCTCCTTGTACTTCATGGAATGAAACCTCAGCATCAAACTCTGCTCTCCTACCTGGAAACTGGGAAGCCATTGAAAAAGCCAAAACAACAGCAACAACAACAACCAGCAATGAAGGGGGCCAGATGTGTTAAATGTTTTTGGTAACACTGCATTACCCTCAAAGCTCAGGCATTACACACAAAGCTCTCTCTTGTATTCCAAGTGGGATTGCTGCCACTGGGCTCTGTTTTCCTGAGTAATTGTGAATGGTCACTGATTAAAAGGTGATCATTTTAAAGCAGAGTTCAACTGCTTTCCTGGGATATGAAGGCAACAAAGCAAAGAAGAAGACACAGAGCTTTTCAGCATGGTATAGAGTAATGGCTAAATACCTAGAAAGAAACCGGGATAACAGCAATAAAAACTCCATTCCAGACAAATAATTTCTCACTCAATTCTGTGGATGGCATTGGAGGTTTTTACACTGAAAGGAAGGGTCAGACAGGTGAGCCCTGGAAATAAAGAAATTGCTTCAATCCTTTTTCCTTTAAAAATTAAAAGCAAAATAAAAAAATATTTGAAAGAATTGCTTTGGCCTTTGTGCATAATGCAAAAGAAAAGGGAAATTATTAAGTCAAAGAAATAAACAGTGCTGCAATCAGCCATCAGAAATGGTCATGGATTGTCCTTGCTGCCTGGAAGAAGAAGTGAAGTGAAGAAAAGAACAGGAATGTTGCATATTCCTTGGAGTGACTTTAAGAAGGAAAGACAAAAAATCCAAACAAAGAATCAAAATTAAATCCCCAAAGCCCCAGGCAAATCAGCCTGTGGTCCTGTGCAGTTTGCAAAGTCAGGTGCCAAGAAGCTGAACTTCACGACAACTCAAGAGCTCTTCTAGTCTTAGGTAGAAGGAAGAGGCATCCTTTGAAGTTGGCTGAAAACAAAGGAAGACTCTGCTCCATCTTGCAGGAGTTCCATCTGTGGGTGCTTTCCTTGTGCCAGAAATGCTCACAAAAAGCAAACCAAATTTGCAGAGCTTGTCCATCAACTGTGCTGAGTTTGAGGTTTGTGGTCTCTGCTTTGGTCCTCCAGGAAAGCTCCTGTGCCTGAAGGCCTGAAGCTTTAGATGTGCTCAAGTGCTG
>NW_026625935.1:9331-10598 GCF_030028575.1 Malurus melanocephalus
CCATTTGTGTCAGGGCTTCTGATAAATTCCAAGAGATGCTTGTGCTGAGCATAAGTTCAGTGTTGGCAGAAGAACCCTGCCTGGAGGCCAGCCTGAGTTACCAGACCATAAACAGCATTGTGAGTTGGAAGCCAAACACAAACTGCTCCTTGTGTAGGGTTGCATTATGGCCAGGCTGGGATTTTTTGTACCTCAGTACAACAAGGAGTCAGATTTTCTTTGTGTGAATGACAAATATTCCTGTTTCTTGAGAACTGGCTTGGAAGAATTAGAGACTATTATTTCTAACTTATTCTATTTAACTAATGAATCTTTTTGCAGAACTCTTTCAAGTGCAGAGGCAGCCGGTGCCTTTGCAGGCCAAGGCTTAGCTGCTTCAACAGCAACTTAATGAAACTGCAATTCCATAAAGAGAGCACACAGCAGGAACCTACTGTATTAAAAATAATGATAATATGAAAAATGATAATTAAAAAAATAATAAGTAGTAGTAGGGGTAGTAGCAGTATTTTAGAAATGCAATGAGTGTTCCGTGACTGCCAATTTCCAAAGGGAAGACAGACATCACGAAGGAGGAGAGGTTGACACTGGTGGCTTCAGCTCTCTGCTTGCCTGGTCTCCATTACTGTCTTCACTTCAAATGGGCCTTTTAATCCCTACTCTCATTTTATTATAATCAATACGCTTGCAAGAAGCTTATAGAGCTGTAGAAAATAAATGTTTTCTATGCACATGTCAATTAATAAAAAACCCAAATAAACTTCTTCTGTTTCCCTCTTTCTTGTTTCAGGAGGAGAAGCCCATGAACGTGCCATCGGTAGAAGAAATTTTGAGGGTAAGTGATCTGAAATAGAAGATGTCTGTGTTTGCTTCTATTTTACATCTCTTAAGGAATGGGGAGCAAATRCATCCTGAGAGCTGCTTCTCTCCCTCTCTTTCCAGGAAATGAGCAGCTCCCTGCCACCTCTCCTGACACCATTTCAGACACCAACGAGATCAGGGACTCACAACTTTCCATGGCCAACAAAGGTAAGCCCACCCATTTTTGCCAAGCTTCTGAAATTTTTTAAGATACTTTTGTGCTTAGCTGAAGTTCAGCTCCACTATTTGGCAGCTCTTAGAATGTTATCAAAGTATTTATACAAAAATTCACATGTCCCTGATATGCTGGGAACACGCTTTTGATGTCACTAGCTGCATTGTTAAGGTACATGCTAAGCTACTTTGCACTTTGTCCCTTAATTCTAGGAATCCCAACCTGAGGGAT
>NW_026625936.1:0-1801 GCF_030028575.1 Malurus melanocephalus
GTTTTTTTGGGTTTTTTACATTCTGGAGGCGGCACCTGCAGCGGGAATTCCGGAACATTTCCACCGAGGAAATCCTGGCCTGGCGACGACGGAATTTCGGGATTTTATTGGGGTTTTTTGAGGGTTTTATTGCATTTTYTTAATTTTTTTTTATTTTATACGTGAAATAAATAAATGAGAATTGTCAGCTGGAATGTCCCAAAGTTGCTGCGCTCAACATCCCAAAATCCCAAATTCTCAATATCCCAAAATCTCAAGATCCCAATCCCAAAATCCCATAATCTCAATATCCCCACATTCCAAAATCCAAAAATTCTAATATTCCTATGTCCCAAAATCCCAATAACCCTCAATCCCAAAATCCCAATAATCCAAAAATCCCCCAAACCAAACATCCCACAATCCCAATATTCCAAAATCCCAATAACCCAAAATCCCAACATCCCAAAATTCCAAAAATCCAATCCAAATATCCCAAAATCCCAATAACCCCAAAATCCAAAAATTCCAACATCCCAAAAATCCCACAATCCCAACATCCTCAAATCCCTTTATCCCAATAACCCAAAATCCCAATAACCCAAAATCCCAATATCACAAAATCCCAACATCCAAACATTCCAATATCCCAAAATTCCAAGATCAACCCCAAAATCTCAAAATCCCAAAACCACAATAACCCAATAGCCAAAAATCCCAATATCCCAAAATCCCAAAACTCCAACATCCCAATATCCCAAAATCGGAAAATTCCAAAATCCCAAATCTCAACATCCCAAAATCCCAAAAACCCAAATAACCCAAAATCCCAAAAACTCCAATAAACCAAAATCCCAATATCCCAAAATTCTAAAGTTCTAATATCACAAAATTTCAACATCCCAAAATCCCAATAACCCAAAAATCCAAAAATCCCCAAATCCAAAAATCCCAAAATACCAATATCCCAAAAATCCCAACTTCCCAAAACCCCAAAAACCACAAATTCCAAAATCCCAGCTTCCCGAAAATCCCAAACTCCAAAATCCCAAATCCCCAAAATCCCAATATCCCAAAACCCTAAAATCCCAACATCCCAAAATCCCAAATCCTAAAATCCCAACATCCCAAAATCCCAAATCCTAAAATCCCAAAATCCCACTATTCCAATAATCCAAAACCCGATAACTTGGAGCCGATCAAAATTCCCACAAAAACTTTGGGGTTTTTATGGGGTTTATTGGGGTTTTTATGGGGTTTCTATGGGGTTTTTATGGGATTTATTGGGGTTTTTATGGGATTTATTGGGGTTTTCTATGGGGTTTATTGGGGTTTTTATGGGATTTATTGGGGTTTTTATGGGGTTTATTGGGGTTTTTATGGGATTTATTGAGGTTCTTATGGGATTTATTGGGGTTTTTATGGGATTTATTGGGGTTTTCTATGGGGTTTATTGGGGTTTTTATGGGATTTATTGGGGTTTTAATGAGTTTTATTGGGGTTTTTATGGGGTTTTTATGGGCCTTATTGGGGTTTTCTATGGGGTCCTAATGGCGTTTAAATGGGGTTTTCAATGGGGTTTCTGTGGGGCTTTATGGGGTTTTTCTGGGGTTTAAAATGGGATTTTTAAAGGGTGTTTTATGGGGTTTTTATAGGGTTCTATGGGGTTTATTGGGGTTTTTATGGGGTTTATTGGGGTTTTTATGGGATCCGGGGCCTTTGGGATCAGAAGAATTCCCAAAAGAACTTTGGGGTTTTTCTGGGGCTTCTTGGGGTTTTTTTTATGGGGTTTCTATGGGGTTTGGGATCAAGAGAATTCCAC
>NW_026625936.1:4357-8795 GCF_030028575.1 Malurus melanocephalus
GGGACAGGGACAGTGACAGGGACAGGAGTCGCGCGTTGGTGGCCAGGGAGTGACACAGCCGCGAGCGGTGCTGGGGACAGTGGGGACAGTGACACTGGGGACAGGGACACTGGGGACAGGGACACTGGGGACAGTGGGGACAGTGACAGGGACAGTGGGGACACTTGGGACAGTGACACTGGGGACACTGGGGACAGTGGGATTGGGATTGGGGAAAATGGGATTGGGGACTGGACTTGGGGACAATGGGGACAATGGGGACAGTGGGGACAATGGGGACAATGGGGACAATGGGGACAATGGGATTGGGGACAATGGGGACACAGGGGATGGAGCGATTGGGGATCGGAGAAAATGGGATTGGGGACAGTGGGATTGGGATTTGGGACAATGGGGACAGTGGGGACAGTGGGATTGGGGACAATGGCATTGGGGACAGTGGGATCAGGATCAGGGACTGCGGGATTAGGGACAATGGGGACAATGGGATTGGGGACAATGGGATCAGGGACAGCAAGATTGGTATCGGGGAAAAGGGATGGGGGACAATGGAGTTGGGGACAGTGGGGACAATGGGGACGATGGGTACAATCGGAACAATGGGATCGGGGACAATGGGGACAATGGGATTGGGGACAGTGGGATTGGGATTGGGATTGGGATTGGCATTGGGGACAGTGGGATCAGGATCAGGGACCGCAGGATCAGGAACAGTGGGGACAATGGGGACAGTGGGATCAGGGACAGTGGGATTGGGGACAATGGGGACAATGGGATTGGGGTTTTGGATTGGGATTAGAGTTGAACTGGGGCATGGATTTGGGATTGGGTGAGGAGAATGGAAAATGGGAATGGGATCGGCTCTGGGATACGTGGGAATTATGGGATTGATGGGATTTATGGAATTTATAGGATTTATGGGATGTATGGGATTTATGGGATGGATTGGGTTTTATGAGATTTATGCTATGGGATTTATGCTATGGGATTCATGGAGTTTATGGGGTTTACAGGATTTGTGGGATTTATGGGATTTCTGGGATTTATGTGAGTTTTAGGATTTACACAATGGGATTTAAGAGATTTATGGGATTTATAGGATATAAGGGGTTTACATGATTTATGGAATTTATGGAATTTATTTGATTTATGATATTTATGGGATTTATGGGACCATTCCAGAACGTTCCCTCACCTCCTGGATGGCGGCACTGACGGGGTCCTCGGGGTCGGGCGGGGTCACCATCAGGTCCAGGAGGATTATGGGATTGATTGGGATTGATGGGATGGGATTTATGGGATGGGATTGATGGGATGTATGGGATTTTTAGGATTTATGGGATGGGATTTATGGGATTTATGGGATTTATGGGATAGAATTGCAATGGGATTTACTTGATTTATGGAATTTATTGACTTATGGATTTATGTGATTTATGGAATGCTATTTATAGGTTTTATGGGATTTTTAGGATTTATGGGATGGGATTTATGGGATTTACAGGATTTATGGGATTTATGACATTTATGGGATTTATGATATGGGAGAAACTGGGATTTATGGGATTCATGGGATGCAATTTATGGGGTTTATGGGATGGGATTGGGATGGGAATTATGGGATTTATGGGATGGGTTTTACATCTTTCTTAGGATTGATGGGATGGGATTTATGGGATTTATGGGATTTATGGCATTTGAATAGTTTATGGGATTTATGGGATTTATAGGATATAAGCAGTTTATGGGATTTATAAAAATTATAGGATTTATGTGATTTATGGGATTTATGGGATTGATAGGATTTTTAGGATATAAAGGGCTTATGGGATTTATGGAATTTATGGGATTTTTAGGATTTATGGGATGGGATTTATGGGATTTATTGGATGGGATTGGGATGGGATGGATGACATTTATAGGATGGGATTTATGGGATTGATGGCATTTATGGGATTTATATGATTGTTAGGATTTATGGGATGGAATTTATTGGATTTATGGGATTTATGAGATTTATGAGATTTTTGGGATTTATGGGATTTTTGGGATTTATGGGATTTTTGGGATTTATGGGATGGAATTTATGGGATTTATGGGATGGAATTGCGATGGGACTCACAGGATTTATTTGGTTTATGAGATTTATGTGACTTATGGGATTTATAGGATTTTTGCAATTTATGCGATGCTATTTATGGGATTTATGGGATTTATGGAATTTATAGGATTTACGGGCTTTGTAGGATTTATGGGATGGAATTTACGGGATTTATAGGATTTATGGGATTTATGGGTTTTATGGGATTCATAGGATTTATGATATGGGGAAATTGGGATTTATGGGATTCATGGGATGGGATTGGGATGCATAGGATTTATGTGTTTTATGTGATTTTTAGGACTGATGGGATTGGATTTATGGAATTTATGGGATTTATGGGATGGGATTTACATCTTTCTTAGGATTGATGGGATGGGATTTATGGGATTTATATGATTTTTAGGATTTATGGGATGGGATTTATGAGATTTATGGGATTTATAGGATTTACGGGATTGGGATGGGATTTATAGGATTTATGGGATTTATGTGATTTATGGAATATAAAGAGTTTATGGGATTTATGGGGTTTACAGAATTTATAGGATTTATTGGATGGGACAAATTGGGATTTATGGGATTCATGGGATGGGATTTATGGGATATATGGGATCGAATTGGGAAGGGATTTATAGGATTTTTGGGATTTATGGGATTTATGGGATTTATGGGATCTGTAGGATTTATGGGGTTTATGGGATTTGTAGGATTTATAGGATTTATGGGATGTATGGGATTTATAGGATTTATGGGGTTTATGGGATTTGTGGGATTTATGGGACTGATAGGATATAGGGCATTTATGGGATTGATGGGATTTATGGGATCGGACCATTCCAGAACATTCCCTCACCTCCTGGATGGCGGCACTGACGGGGTCCTCGGGGTCGGGTGGGGTCACCATCAGGTCCAGGAGGATCCTCCCGTGGACGCAGGGCCGGGGGATGGACTGGGCCAGCTGGAACGGCCCCCGGACACCTTCCGGAATGTTCCGCAGCTCCAGGAACCCCGCGCGGAACCCGCTCCTGGAATTCACAAAAAAAAACCACAGAAAAATTCCGAAAATTCGCAAAAATTCCCCCAAAAAATTCCCAAAATTCCCAAAAAAATTCACTAAAAAAAAATCCTGAAAATAAAAGAAATTTCAAAATTAAAAAAAGAAATTCCTGTTATTAAAAAATATGAAATTCCCAAATATTCTGAAATTCCTGAAATTCCCAAAATTCCCCAAATCCCAAAATTCCCAAAATTCACTCTCGGAATGTTCCGCAGCTCCAGGAACCCCGCGCGGAACCCGCTCCTCAAATTCACAAAAATTCACAGAAATTAAAAAAGAAAAAAATCACCACAATTCACAAAAAATTCCCAAAAAAATCCCGAAAATAAAAAAGAAAAATTCCCAAAATTCACTCTCTGGAATGTTCCGCAGCTCCAGGAACCCCGCGCGGAACCCGCTCCTGGAATTCAGCAAAATTCACAGAAATTCACCAAAAAAATTTCACAAAAAACTCACAAAAAAATCCCAAAAATAAAAAAGAAAAATTCCCAAAATTCCCCCCAAAATTCACAAAATTTTAAACATGAAAAAAAATTGAAAAAAATTTTGAAATTCCCCAAAATTGCAATAATCAAAAAAATCCCAAAAAGTCCCAAAAAATCCCAAAAAACCCCAAAACCCGGAACTCCAAAAATTCCCAAAAATCCCAAAATCAAAAATTCCAAAATCCCCAAAATCCGCAAAATTACAAAATTACCCAAACTTAAAAAAACACAATAATCATGAAAAATCCCAAAAAAGACATGAAAAATAAAAAAAACAGAATTCCCAAAATTCCCCAAAATCACAAAATTCCCAGAAATTTCCAAAATCCAAAAATTCCCCAAAAAACCCAAAAATCCCCCAAAACCCAGAATCCCACAATCCTACAATTCCCGGCATTCCCCCCAGCCTACAATTCCCACAATCCCCGGCGCTCCCAAACATTCCCACAATCCCCGGCGCCCCCCCCAGCCTACAATTCCCATCATGCCCCGCGCTCCCCGCACACTCGCAGTCCCATCATGCCCCGCTCACTCTGCGCACGCGCAGTGGGACAGGGAGGAGAGGGAGACGAGCTGCACGCGCGTGCGCAGGGGGGCATTCCCAAAATTCCCGAAATCCCTAAATTCCAAAAATCCACAAAATTCCCAGAATCCACAAAATTCCCCAAAATTCCCAAAATCCCAAACATGCAATAATCCAAAAAGTCCCGAAAAATCCTGAAAAGATCATGAAAAATCAAAACACCTCAGTATTCCCAAAATGCCCCAAGATCCCCAAATCCCGAAAATTCC
>NW_026625937.1:0-1161 GCF_030028575.1 Malurus melanocephalus
GGTCAAGGGCCGAGTGACCATCGCCAGGGACAACGGGCAGAGCTCGGTGACGCTGACCATGAGTGACCTCAGGGATGGCCATTCCGGCTCCTATTTCTGTTCCAGAGCTGCTGACGGGTTTGTTTCTCTCGGTTCTGCTCTCGCCAGCCCAGGGAGCCGATGGCGCCCGCACAGGAGCCCCCGAGGCTCCTCCCCCGCTGGGTTTGGGGTGGGGGCGGCCGCACCCCACAGAGGCCGAGTGACCCCACAGCTCCGCCCCTCAGCCCAAATCAGGGACGGAGAGAGGAAATGACCGGGACTGACCACGAGCCCAGGGGCCGCAGCCACCGGACATCGGCCTGAGGGGCACTTGGGGGGTCACAACCCCTGAGAGCCCCCAAAGTGACCCCGAGACCTCGAACTGCGGGGAGGGGACAGATCCAGAGGCTGMAGGAGAGTGACCACTGACCAATGGGGGACACGGCTGGACATTGGCCTGGGRGGAGCCACACTGAGACACACCCATGGGCGGGGCCGAGGCTGCATGAAAACCGTCAGCATAAACAGCACTGTCCACAGCTTTGGTGCAGAAATAGGAGCCGGAATCGCCGTCCCTGAGGTCACTCATGGTCAGCGTCACCGAGCTCTGCCTGTTGTCCCTGGTGAGGGTGGCCCGGCCCTTGACCGATGGCGGGTACCAGGTTCCACCACCGTTGTTGATCCCTGCGAGATATTCCAGGCCCTTCCCGGGGCTCTGTCAGACCCAGCCCATCCCAAATTTCCAAAAATCGAACCCGGAGCCGCGGCAGACGAGGGTCAGTGACCCCCCCGTGGCCGGAGGTCACCGCTGGACCCCAACAGGGTCACCCGGACGGTCACTGACCCTCGTCTGCCGCGGCTCCAGATTTGATTTCGGGAAGTTTGAAATGTTCTGGGTGCGGCAGAGCCCTGGGAAGGGCCTGGAGTGGCTCGCGGGGATTACCAGCCCCAGTGGTTCCAGCACGTTCTACGCGTCATCGGTCAAGGGCCGAGTGACCATCGCCAGGGACAACGGGCAGAGCTCGGTGACGCTGACCATGAGTGACCTCAGGGACGGCAATTCCGGCTCCTATTTCTGCGCCAAATCTGCTGATGGTTATGGTGCTGCTGCTGCTAATGGTGATGATCCTGATTTCAGCCCCG
>NW_026625937.1:4901-7876 GCF_030028575.1 Malurus melanocephalus
CCGGAGCCGCGGCAGACGAGGGTCAGTGACCCCCCCGTGGCCGGAGGTCACCGCCGGACCCCAACAGGGTCACGGCCGCCCAGAGCCCTGCGGGGAGAAATGGGGAGATGGGGGTGGGGGATGGGACCCGTCCATTGTCCCCAAACCATGGCCATTGTCCCCAATCTCTCCATTGTCCCCAAATCCCGGACATTGTCCCCAAACGAGGGCCACGTGGCCAATTGCGGACACAGAACAAGGAGACATAAACCTCTGCCCATTAATTTAATAAATTAAATAATTAAAACAACAGATCTGCTCCTCTAATCATTCCCCAATAACCCTAACTCTAACCCTAAACACTAACCCTAACCCAGACATAAACCTAGCCCAAACCCTATCTTTAACCCTAACCCTAACCCAAACCCTAACCCTAACCCTAAACCAGACCTAAACCCAACCCAAACCCTAACTTTAACCCTAACCCTAACCCGAACCCTAACCCTAAACCCTAACCCTAACCCAGACCTAGACCGAGCCCAAACCCTAACTTTAACCCTAACCCTAACCCTTACACAAAACAGTAACCCTAAACCCTAAACTAACGCAGACCTAAACCTAGCCCAAACCCTAACTTTAACCCTAACACAACCCTTACACTAACCCTAACCCAAACCCTAACCTGAACCCTAACCCAGACTTAAACCTAACCCAAATCCTAATTTAACCCTAACCCTAACCCTAAACCCTAAACCTAAACCCTAACCATAACCCGAACCGTAACCCTAAACCTAACCCAAACCCTAAACCCTTACCATAACCCAGACCTACACCTAACCCAAACCCCAACTCTAACCCTAACCCTAACCCTAACCCTAACCCTAACCCTAACCCTAACCGTAACCCTAACCCTAACCCTAACCCTAACCCTAACCTTAACCTAACCTTGAATGGGATTGTGGGAAAGGATCGGATTTGGGGCCAAAAGTCGTCATTTGGGGCTGATGGTTGAGATTTGGGGCCGAGGCCGTGGGGTTTCTGGGGGAAAAAATGAAATGGGGGAAATTTGGGGGAAAATCGTCAAGGAGGTGTCATGAATTGTTGGGGGAGGGGTTTGGGGAAAGCAGGGGACAGAGCAATGGGGGCGGAGCCGAAAAAACAGCAGCAGCAGGCCAACCAGCATCGTAGGATTTGGCACAGAAATAGGAGCCGGAATCGCCGTCCCTGAGGTCACTCATGGTCAGCGTCACCGAGCTCTGCCCGTTGTCCCTGGCGATGGTCACTCGGCCCTTGAACGACGGTGCGTAGTCGGTGCTGCCACCATTGCTGATGCTGGCGAGATATTCCAATCCCTTCCCATGTCCCTGGCGATGCCAACCCATCCCAAATTTCCCGAAATCGAATCCGGAGCCGCGGCAGACGAGGGTCAGTGACCCCCCCGTGGCCGGAGGTCACCGCCGGACCCCAACAGGGTCACGGCCGCCCGGAGCCCTGCGGGGAAAGGGGAGATGGGGGTGGGGGATGGGACCCGACCATTGTCCCCAAATCCCGGCCATTGTCCCCAAATCTCAGCCATTGTCCCAAAACGAGGACCACGTGGCCAATGGCGGACACAGAACAAGGAGACATAAAACTCTGCTCATTAATTTAATGAATTAAATAATTAAAACAACAGATCACCTCCTCTAATCATTCCCCACTAACCCTAAACCCTGACCCTAAACCTAACCCAAACCCTAACTTTAACCCTAATCCTGAACCTAACCCGGACGCTAACCCTAACCCGGACCCTAAACCTAACCCTAACCCTAACCGTAACCCTAACCCTAACCCTAACCCTAACCCCAACCCAAACCCTTACCCTAACCCTAACCCTAACCTAAACCCTAACCCTAACCCTAACCCTAACCCTAAGCCTAACCCTAACACAGACCTAAGCCTAACCCTAACCCTAAGCCTAACCCTAAGCCTAAGCCTAAGCCTAAGCCTAACCCTAACCCTAACCCTAACCCTAACCCTAACCCTAACACAAACCCTAATCCTAACCCTAACCCCTAATCCCTAACCCTAGCCTAACCCTAACCCTAACCCTAAACCTAACCCATGCTTAACCCTAACCTCTAGCCCTAACCCTAAGCCTAAACCTAGCCCAGGTCTAACCCTAACCCTAACCCAGGCCTAACCCTAACCCTAACCCTAACCCTTACCCTAACCTTAAATGGGACTATGGGATGACGGCGGGAAAGGATTGGATTTGGGGCTTAAAGTCATCATTTGGGGCTGATGGCTGAGATGTGGGGTGGAGGCTGTGGAGATTCTGGGAGAGGGAAAAAAGTGGGGGAAATTTGAGGGAAAATGGTCAAGGGGGTTCAGGAGGGATTGGGAGAGGGGATTGGGGACAGGAGGGGACAGAGCCACGGGGGCGGGGCTGAAAACAACAGCACCAGCAGCAGCCCAACCACCACCAGTGTCACGTTTGGCGCAGAAATAGGAGCCGGAATCGCCGTCCCTGAGGTCACTCATGGTCAGSGTCACCGAGCTCTGCCCGTTGTCCCTGGCCATGGTCACTCGGCCCTTGACCGATGGCGAGTACTCGGTGTAGCCGCCATCGCTGCTGATCCTCGCGAGCCACTCCAATCCCTGCCCGGGGCTCTGTCGTGCCCAGCCCATCCAGAATTTCCCAAAATCGAATCCGGAGCCGCAGCAGACGAGGGTCAGTGACCCCCTGAGTGACCCTGTTGGGGTCCGGCAGTGACCTCCGGCCACGGGGGGGTCACTGACCCTCGTCTGCCGCGGCTCCGGATTCAATTTCGGGAGTTTGGGATGGGCTGGGCCCGACAGAGCCCCGGGCAGGGATTGGAGTGGCTCGCAGGGATCGACAGCGATGGCGATTATCCTGAATACGCGCCATCGGTCAAGGGCCGAGTGACCATCGCCAGGGACAACGGGCAGAGCTCGGTGACGCTGACCATGAGTGACCTCAGGGACGGCGATTC
>NW_026625938.1:0-1704 GCF_030028575.1 Malurus melanocephalus
CGGTTGGCTTTGATGGTGAAGATGAGGGGCTCGCCCGTCAGTACGGCCAGCTGGCCCACCAGCTCGCCCGGCTGCGTCAGGAACAGGCACACGTCCTCCTCCTTGTCGATCATGCGCTGGTACACGTGCAGGCAGCCCCAGAGCACAAAGTGCAGGCTGACATCCTGGGGACAGAGGGGACAGTGTGGGGACAGTGTGGGGACAGCCCCACAGCACAAAGTGCAGGCTGACATCCTCGGGGGACAGAGGGGACAGTGTGGGGACAGTGTGGGGACAGTGTGGGGACAGCGTGGGGACAGCCCGGGGACAGCCCGGGGACAGCCCCACAGCACAAAGTGCAGGCTGACATCCTGGGGGGACAGGTGTGTCACCATGGGGACAGCATGGGGACAGCCCAGGGACAGCTCCACAGCACAAAGTGCAGGCTGACATCCTGGGGACAGGGGGTACAGTGTGGGGACAGCGTGAGGACAGCCCAGGGACAGCCCATCACCCATGGGGACAGAGTGGGGACAGCGTGGGGACAGCGTGGGGACGGCGTGGGGACGGCGTGGGGACGGCCCCGTCACCAGGATCTCGTGGCTGTCCCCACCCCAGTGGCTCTGGGGTCATTCCTGTCCCCCCTAGTGGCTCTGGGGCCATTCCTGTCCCCACCCCAGTGGCTCTGGGGCCGTTTCTGTCCCTCCCGGTGGCTCTGGGGCCATTCCTGTCCCCCCTGGTGGCTCTGGGGCTGTTCCTGTCCCCCCTGGTGGCTCTGGGGTGGTTTTCGTCCCCCTCGGTGGCTCTGGGGCCATTCCTGTCCCCACCGGTGGCTCTGGGGCTGTTCCTGTCCCCATCCACGGGACAGGGGGACAGAGGGGACCGTCCCCAGCACCCACCTGGTCCCCCTGACGGGCGATGACAGTGCCACCCTTGGCGTGGTGCAGCATGACGCGGTTGTTGAGCAGAGAGGGGTCCTGCGGGGACAAATGGGGACATTGTGGGGTCACCGAGAGGGGACGGGATGGGCAGAGGGCCACGGGGGCCACCACAGAGCCATGGGGACCACCAGGAGGGGATGGGAACCCACCCCAAAGTGAGGGGGGACGATCCCAAACAGATTGGGGCCACCCCAAAGAGACTGGGGACCACCCCGAGGCAATTGGGGCCACCCCAAAGTGATGGGGGACCACCCTGAGGTCACAGGGACCACCGCAAAGCGATAGAGGCCACCATGAGACAATGGGGACACACCCCAAAGTGAGGGGGGACAATCCCAAACAGATTGGGGCCACCCCAAAGCGATGGAGGACCACCCCAAAGAGATTGGGGACCACCCCGAGGCAATTGGGGCAACCCCAAAGTGATGGGGGACAATCCCAAACAGATTGGGGCCACACCAAAGTCATGGAGGCCACCCTGAGACAATGGGGACATGCCCCAAAAGTGACAGAGACCCACAAGAAACCACCAGGACCCCACCCCAACCCCACCAGGACCCCACTGACCCCACCAGGACCCCACTGCCCCCACCTCGATCTTCATGAGTTTGATGAGCTCCCTCTTGGCCTCCTCAAAGATGTCCCCGCTCTGGCGGCCCTGGAAGAGCCCGAAGGGACCCGGCCCTGTCCCTGTCCCTGTCCCTGTCCCCGTCCCTGTCCCCGTGTCCTCCTCGCAGCAGCTGTAGCGGTAAATCCCCGACGGCTGCTCCTCCAGCGTCACCGA
>NW_026625938.1:1970-5226 GCF_030028575.1 Malurus melanocephalus
TGTCCCGGACTCACGTGGCTGAAGAGCTCGTTGGTCAGGCCCAGGTAGTTGTGCAGCGCCAGGAAGGTGACGCGCTGCAGCCGCACCATGATGATCTGCGGTGACATCGGTCACTGTCACCCGTGTCACCSGTGCCACCMCAGGGACCTCCCGRGGGTGTCCCWGCCCCAAACCCACCTGCACCACCCGGACCAGGCTCTCGGGGTACTTCTCAAACACGGCTGAGAAGGCCTCGACCGGCAGGCGCAGCACGGTGGAGTCCACGGCCGCGCGGGCGCACACCGTCCGGTACGGCCGCTGGTGGCCCTGGGGACACCGGGGGGTCAGGGGTCACCCCAGCACCTTGGGGACACTCGGGGACTGCGTGGCATCGGGGTTATGGCCACGTGGTTGGGTTTGGGGTGGCCACAGTTGGGTTTCGGGTGGCCATGGTTGGGTTGGGGTGGCCACAGTTGAGTTTGGGGTGGCCATGGTTGGGTTGGGGTGGCCACAGTTGAGTTTCGGGTGGCCACAGTTGGGTTGGGGTGGCCACAGTTGGTTTTGGGGTGGCCACAATTGGGTTTGGGGTGGCTATGGTTGGGTTGGGGTGGCTATGGTTGGGTTGGGGTGGCCATGGCCAGGTTTGGGATGGGCTGGGGACATCCCAGGGCCTTGGGGACATTGCCATACCGTGATGACGTCCAGGATGCTGAGCAAGCTGTGCACGCTGTCCCCAGGGAACACCTCCTTCATCACTGTCTCCTTCCCGTCCTGTGGGGACAGACCCTGCGTGTCCCTTGGTGTCCCCTGCGTGTCCCCTGCTGGCCCCAGGTGTCCCCTGTGTGTCCTTGAACGTCCTTGGGGTGTCCCTGGGCATTCCCCGGGTGTCCTTAAATGTCCTTGGATGTCCTTGTAGAGGCCCTGACTGTTTCTGGTGTCCTCCAGGTGTCCCTGACTGTCTCCTGGGTGTCTCTGGGGTGTCCCAGGTGTCCCCAGCTCTCCCTGAGGTGTTCCCCATGTATCCCCAGCTGTCTCCCCACTGTCCCCTCGATGTCCCCAATGTCCCCATGTCCCCTCACCGGCTCGGTGAGCAGCAGCTCCAGTTTCCCCTCCTGCAGGACATAGATGCTGGAGTCGGGCTGGCCCGGCCGGAACACGTCCTCGCCCTGCTGGCACTGCTGGAACACCATGTGCTTGCACAGCTCCAGGAAGAGCGGCTTCTCAAAGTGTCCCAGCACCCTGCGGGGACACGGGGACAGCAGTGTCACCGTGGGGTCACTGAGGGGACATGGGGACACTGAGAGGACAGGGGGACCCGCCCCTGTTGGCATGGAGACAGGGATGCAGGGGAAGAGCATCCTGTGGTGCGGGGATCCACATCAAAAGATGGATCTCGACTCCTGGGGTGGGTCTTGATCCCAAAAACGGATCCCAATCCCATGGAAGGATCCTGATTCCATAGAAAGATACCAATCCCCACAAACAGATCCTGATCCCATGGACAGACCCCAATCCCACAGACAGATCCCAACTCCACAGACAGATCCCAATCCCACAGACAGATCCCAATCTCAGGGACAGATCCCGACCCCACAGACAGACCCCAACCCCACAGACAGACCCCGACCCCATAGACAGATCCTGACCCCACAGACAGACCCCAATCCCATGGACAGACCCCAATCCCACAGACAGACCCCGACCCCACAGACAGATCCCGACCCCACACACAGATCCCGACCCCACAGACAGATCCCGACCCCACACACAGACCCCAATCCTATAGACAGACCCGAATCCCATAGACAGACCCTGACCCCACACACAGACCCCGACCCCACACACAGACCCCGCCCCGGGCGCTCACCGCACGTTCTTGAGCATGTAGAGCACCTCGGAGGGCAGGTGGGAGCTGGCCACATCGAACTCGGTCAGGTCGGCCTCCAGCACCGAGGGCGGCGGCTCCTTCAGCTGCAGCGTGGGCGGCTCCTTCTGGATGCGCAGGAAGCTGGCCGAGACCCTGGGGACAGCGGGGACACGGTGGGGACACTGCAGGGACACCCTGGGGACACCCTGGGGACACCACAGTGACACCCTGGGGACACCCTGGGGACACTGCAGGGACACCACCCCCCAGCCACTCCTCAGCTGCAGCGTGGGAGGCTCCTTCTGGATGCGCAGGAAGCTGGGCTGAGACCCTGGGGACAGCGGGGACACCTTGGGGACAGTGTGGGGACACCCTGGGGACACTGTGGGGACAGCCTAGGGACACCACAGTGACACCCTGGGGACACAGCCACCCCTCAGCTGCAGCTGAGGCTCCCTCTGGATGCGCAGGAAGCTGGCCGAGACCCTGGGGACAGCAGGGACACCATGGGGACAGTGTGGGGACACCTTGGGGACACCCTGGGGACACTGCAGGGACACCCTGGGGACACTGCAGGGACACCACCCCCCAGCCACTCCTCAGCTGCAGCGTGGGCGGCTCCTTCTGGATGCGCAGGAAGCTGGCCGAGACCCTGGGGACAGCGGGGACACGGTGGGGACACAGTGGGGACACCCTGGGAACACCCTGGGGACACCACAGTGACACCCTGGGGACACTGCAGGGACACCCTGGGGACACCCTGGGGACACCTCGGGGACACCCTGGGGGACACTGCAGGGACACCCTGGGGACACCCTGGGGACACCTCGGGGACACCCTGGGGGACACTGCAGGGACACCCTGGGGACACCCTGGGGACGCCCTGGGGACACCTCGGGGACACCCTAGGGAGACCCTGGGGGACACTGCAGGGACACCCTGGGGACACCCTGGGGACACCTCGGGGACACCCTGGGAACACTGCCAGCCCTCACTTCTTGGCGATGCTGAACACCTTGAGCTTCTTGCGGCTGCGCGGGCGGGAGGCGCTGGACACGCCGCTGTCCACCAGGGACGAGGTGGACTGGGACACCTGCGGGTGGGGACAATTGTCACCCAAGGGTGGCCCCAGGGCGCCGGCCCCGCTGCCACCCCGAGGGTCACCTTACGCATGATCTTGCGGCTGTAGAACAGAACCTTGTCCCGCTTGCGGAAGCGATACCTGGGGGGCTCCTGCGCGGGGACCTCTGGGGACACGGAGGGGACAGCGTGAGGGTGGCACTGTCACCTCTTGTCACCCGAGGCACCCGCGGCAGTGTCACTCACTCTTGTGGCGCAGCCACCAGCCCAGCGCGGYCACGGCCATGATGAGCACGGTGAGGCCCAGGAAGGCCACCACCACCTGTGGGG
>NW_026625938.1:6886-7898 GCF_030028575.1 Malurus melanocephalus
GGGGACACACAATGGGGACACTGGGGACACACAATGGGGACATGGGGACATTGGGGACACCGCTCACCCCACGCGTCGGGAGCTGCTCCCTGCTGAAGAACGCCAGCAGCCCCCTCAGGAAGGTGCCCTGTGGGGACAAGGGACAGCTGARCCCCGGTGTCACCCAGGTTTGGGGACATTGGGGGTGACAGGGGATGTGTCCCACCTCCGCCTCCTGCTGTGACTCGTTCTGCCCCATGGCCGGCGGGGACTCTGCCCATCCAAAATCCTGGGAAAGAAAATGGGAAAAACGGGGAAAAATGGGGAAAAACGGGAAAAAAATAGGGGGAAAATGGGGAAAACCAGGGAAAAATGGGGGGGAAATGAGGAACAAAAGGGAAAAAAATGGGGAACAAAATGAGGAACAAAATGAGGAACAAAATGGGGAACAAAATGGGGAACAAAATGGGGGAAAAATGGGGAACAAAATGGAGAAAAATGGGGAAAATGGGGAAAAAATGGGGAAAAAATGGGGAAAAATGGGGAAAAAATGGGGAAAAAATGGGGAAAAAATGGGGAAAAAATGGGGAAAAAAGATCAGCTGGGGACACACGGTGGCACTGAGGGACACGCAGTGACAGGTGGGTGGCACCCAGGAGAAAACCCTACTGGGGTGGGTGTGGCCCTAGGACAAGGGTGTCCCCAGGGTGACCCCAGGGTGCTTGGGGACACTGAGTGGCCAAAGTGGACTTTGGTGTCCTCTCGTGTCAGGGCCAGGGGACAGGAACTGCCCTGTTGTGACACCGCTGTCACCGTGCCAATGCCACCAGGCGCTGTCACCCGTCCCTGTTGTCACTCTATCAGTGCCACCGCTGTCCCCCCAGCATGTCCTCTGTCCCCACTGTCACCCTGCCATCATCCCCTGTGTCCCCCTGTCCTTCCCAAGGGGAGGTGACACTGTCACCTTGGTGTGGGGACATCCCCGAGGCTGGCACGTGTCACCCCCACAGCCAAAGGCGGTGACACCGCGATG
>NW_026625939.1:0-1197 GCF_030028575.1 Malurus melanocephalus
AAAAAGGAGGGGGAAAAAGGGAAAAAAAAAAGAAAAAAAAAGGAGAGGAAAAAAGGAAAAAAAGTAAAAGAAAGGGAAAAAAAGAGGAAAAAAGAAAAAAAGAAAGAAAATAAGGAGAGGGAAAAAGGAAAAAAGGAAAAAGAAAGGGGAAAAAAAGAGGAAAAAAGGGAAAAAATGAAAGAAAAAAAGGAATAAATAAGAAAAGAAAGAGGGGGGAAAAAAGAAACAAAGCAAGAAAAAAGCACAAAAAAAAGCGAGAAAAAAGGAAAGAAAGAGGGGAAAAAAGGAAAAAAAAAGGAAATAAATAAAAAGGAAAAAAAAAAGGCTGCTGAAAGTAAACGGAGCTTTCATGTGAAGTGACAGAACAGCAGTCAGGGGGGGAAAAAAAAATAAATAAAATAAATTATTTATTGTCGACCCGCGGCTTCTGTTAAACCCCCGGCACTTCAAAATGATCGCGCCGGGTTTTTTTTTTGGTTTTTTTTGGTTTTTTTTATCTCGGCCGGGGTTTTGTTTTGGTTTGGATTTTGAGGGTTGAAAGAGCTGCGATAAAATTGGATACACAGGAGATAGAGAGGAATTCACAATGGAGAAACAAAAAAAATAAAATAAAAAATAAAAAAAATGCTCGAGAAAGTCGGGGAGGAGAGGAGGCTCTGCCTTTTTCACGTTTTTTTTCTCTGTTTTTTATTTTTTTGCCGTTTTTAGGGTTTTTTTCTAAGCTGTGTTTAGGGGAGGAGAAAGTTTCTGCTCGGAGGAAAAATTAGGAAAAGGTTGGAGAGGGAAAGAAAAAAAAAAGGAAGGTTTTGTTTTGTGATTTTAAGGTTTGGATTGGGGGTTTTTTTTTGGATTTTTTTGAGCTTTGAGGGAGGGAATGTTGGAAAATCCGAGTGAAGAGCAAATGGCCTCGAGAAATGTTTGTTTTTCGAGAGAAAAAGAAAATAAATTAAAAAAAAGAGGAGAAAAAAAACCCCAAAAAATTAAAATTAAAATTAAAATTAAAATTAAAATCCACCGGGTTTGGAACCGGCTCCGGATTGGGGATGAGGAAACCAAAGGAAAGAATTTTGGGATTTTTTTTTTTTTCCTAAATCCTAAAATTTGTGCTGCCAAAAGGAGGGAGGAGAGAGCAGAGCAGGCCAAGGATGATGGAAATAAATCCTTCCCTGAATTCCAGGAATTCCCGGGGAAAACATT
>NW_026625939.1:2765-8556 GCF_030028575.1 Malurus melanocephalus
TCACCCCAAAATCGCCCCAAATTCACCCCAAATCACCCCAAAATTGCCCTAAAATCACCTCTAAATCACCCCAAATGCCCCCCAAACCCCCCGAAACCCACCCCCCACCCTCTCCCTCAGCATCTGCCGTCCTGGTGGCGCCGTCCCTATTGATGTCACGGCCCTTTCAGTCCCCAAGATGGATCCCCTCTCATTGTCCCCTCTCTCCCGTCCTTTCAGGTCACCCGCCACCCTCCATCCTCCGTCCCGGTGGCCTCGGGGTGCCAATGTTCTGCCAGGAGGGTGCCAAGACCCCGATAGCGCCCAAAACCCGCGCGGGAGATGCAGAAAACCAGCCCGTACTACGAGAGCTCGGCGCTTTTCGGGGGTTATTCCTACGCCAATGGCTTCTACGACGCTCCTCAAGGTTCYTTCCAACCCTCCGCGCACGTGGAGGGCGATTTTCAGCGCTCGGCGTGTTCGCTGCAATCTTTGGGCAACGTGGGTACGCAAGGGAAGGTTAAAGAAATCAACGGGAGCTGCATGAGGGCCGGTTTGGTGACRGAAACGGCGGAGTCGCCCAATGGCAATGACAACAACAATGGGCAAAGCGGGGTTGGTAAAGGAGCGGCGGGTAAAGCCGGGTTTAGCGCCAACGCCAGCCTGGCTAAGCAGATCTTCCCCTGGATGAAGGAGTCGAGGCAGAATTCCAAGCAGAAGAACGGCTCGCCCGGGGCAGGTATGGGGGTGGAGGTTTTGTCGGGAAAAGAAACCAAAAAAATCAAAACAAATATGGCGGAGTGGTGGGAAAAAGGGAATCGATGGGGATGGGGATGGGTGGGGTTGGAGTGAAGGGTTGGGGAGGGTGGTGAGAGGGTCCTGAGAGGGTTCTGGTGGTGGGCACTGCCCAACTGTCCAACATGGCTGGGTGGACTCGGTGTGGTTTGGACACAGCGCCGGGCACTGCCCATTCCATGGTCATGGCTGAGTGGACTCAATTTGGTTCGGACACAGCGCTGGGCACTGCCCACCCCGCTGGCCTGGCCGAGTGGACTCTGGCTCGGACACAGCACTGGGCACTGTCCATTCCATGGCCATGGCTGGGTGGACTCGGTTTGGTTCGGACCCAGCATTGGGCACTGCCCACTCTGCAGCCATGGCTGGGTGGACTCGGTGTGGTTTGGACACAGCTCTGGGCACTGCCCACTCCACTGGGCACACTCAGCTTGGTTCGGACACAGCACTGCCCACCCCATGGCCATGGCTGGGTGGACTTGGTTTTGTTTGAGCCCAGCATTGGGCACTGTCCACTCTGGGTGAGCACAGTTGGTTTGGTTCGGACACGCAGTAGGCACTGCCCAACCCATGGCCATGGCTGGTTTGGTTTGGGCACAGCTCTGGGCACTGCCCACTCTGGGTGAGCACACTCGGTTTGGTTCGGACACAGCGCTGGGCACTGTCCATTCCACAGCCATGGCTGGGTGGACTCCGTTTGGCTCAAACAGAGCATTGGGCACTGCCCACCCTGGCTGGACACACTCAGTTGGGTTCGGACACAACAGCGGGCACTGCCCACTCCACTGGCCTGGCTGAGTGGACTGAATTTGGTTTGACCACAGCTCTGGGCACTGCCCATTCCATGGCCATGGCTGAGTGGACTTGTTTTTGTTTGAGCCCAGCATTGGGCACTGCCCACACCACTGGCCTGGCTGGGCACACTCGGTTTGGCTCAAACACAGCATTGGGCACTGCCCACCCTGGGTGGACTCAGTTTGGCTCAGACAAAGAGCTGGGCACTGCCCACCCTGGCTGGACACAGTCAGTTTGGTTTGGACACAGCGCTGGGCACTGTCCACCCCCTGGCCTGGCTGAATGGACTCGGTTTGGTTCAGACCCAGCATTGGGCACTGTCCACTCTGGGTGAGTGGACTTGGTGTGGTTTGGACACAGAGCTGGGCACTGCCCACACCACAGCCATGGCTGGTTTGGTTTGAGCACAGCTCTAGGCACTGCCCACGCCACTGGGCACACTCGGTTTGGTTTGGACACAGCACTGCCCACCCTGCTGGCCTGGCTGGGTGGACTTGGTTTTGTTTGAGCACAGCATTGGGCACTGTCCATTCCATGGCCATGGCTGGGTGGACTCGGTTTGGCTCAAACAGAGCACTGGGCACTGCCCACGCCACTGGCCTGGCTGGGTGGACTCGGTTTGGTTCAGACACAACAGCGGGCACTGCCCACCCCATGGCCATGGCTGAGTGGACTCGGTGTGGTTCGGACACAGCACTGGGCACTGCCCACCCCATGGCCATGGCTGGTTTGGTTTGGACACGGCTCTGGGCAATGTCCATCCCTGGCTGGGCACACTCGGTTTGGTTCGGACATGCAGTAGGCACTGCCCAACCCATGTCCATGGCTGGTTTGGTTTGAGCACAGCTCTGGGCACTGCCCACCATGGCTGGGTGGACTCAGTTTAGTTTGGACTTAACACTGGGCACTGCCCACCCCATTGGCCTGGCTGAGTGGACTCTGGCTTGGACACAGCTCTGGGCACTGCCCACACCACGGCCATGGCTGCTTTGGTTTGAGCACAGCTCAGGGCACTGCCCACCCCCCTGGCCTGGCTGAGTGGACTTTGGCTCAGACATAACGCTGGGCACTGCCCACCTTGTCTGAGTGGACTCAATTTGGTTTGGACACAGCATTCGGCACTGCCCACACCACGGCCATGGCTGGTTTGGTTTGACCACAGCTCTGGGCACTGCCCACCATGGCTGAGTGGACTCAGTTTGGCTCGGACAAAGAACTGGGCACTGTCCACCCTGGCTGAGCACAGTTGGTTTGGTTCGGACCCAGCACTGGGCACTGCCCACCCCATGGCCGTGGCTGTTTTGGTTCAGACACAGCCGCGGGTAAATCCAGCCAGGGCATCAGACCCGGACAAAGTCCGGACAGGTGGACACAAACGTTGGAAAACACGCTCCCAACAGCTCCGGCCACTGCTAAAATTCACTTTGGGCATTGTCCACCCTGTGGCCATGGCTGTTTTGGTTCGGACACAACCGTGAGTGAATCCAACCAGGGCATCGGACTCGGCTGAGGTCCGGCCGGGTGGACACAAACGTGGGAAAACACGCTCCCAACAGCTCCGGCCACTGCTAAAATTCACTTTGGGCATTGTCCACCCTGCGGCCATGGCTGAGTGGACTCAATTTGGTTCGGACACAGCACTGGGCACTGCCCACACCATGGCCATGGCTGGTTTGGTTCAGACACAGCCGCGGGTAAATCCAATCAGGGCATCGGACCCGGACAAAGTCCGGCCGGGTGGACACAAACGTGGGAAAACGCTCTCCCAACAGCTCCACCAAAAAAAATTGATAAAATTTGGTTTTATCCCATCCCACCTTTCTATTCAACGAGGGCAGATCCATCTCCACCACTAAAATTTGGTTTTATCCCACCCCACCTTTCCGTTCTCCGAGGGCGGATCCATCTCCACCACTAAAATTTGGTTTTATCCCACCCCACCTTTCCGTTCACCGAGGGCGGATCCATCTCCACCACTAAAATTTGGTTTTATCCCATCCCCTCTTTCCATTCACCGAGGGCAGATCCATCTCCACCACTAAAATTTGCATTTATCCCGTTCCACTTTTCTGTTCACCAAGGGCAGATCCATCTCCGCCACCACCTCCATCTTCCTGCCCACATCCCACCAGCCCAACCAACCAAACCCCGAAAATTCCATTTGAAAATATCCCAAATCAGAGCGATTCCCTCCCGTGAACTCCAGGAATGGAATTTTTCCCGTTTTAGCCTCAAAAGGGTGGCTGAGGAGGGAAATTTTGGTGTCCGAACCAACCCCGCTCGCATCCCCCGGCCCCGCTGCCAAACGTCATTTCCCCGAAAATTATCCGCCGGAAAAATAATCGCCTCGTCCATAAACAGCCCCGGAATTGTTCCCTACATGACATGATCAAATTTTCATAAAGCAGGGGGCAGCTTCGGAGAACAGAACTCTTAATAAATGACACGATTATGGAGCGCGGGATAATGCGGACGGGCAACGGGGGGGGTTCCCGCCTGGAGGATTTATTAACAACCGACGCTTTCAATTTCTGCGCGTTAAGTAATTCCCTCTCATTTCATTTTCGGGTGCTCTGGCAGAATCCTGCGGYGGYGGCGGWGGAGGAGGAGGAGGAGGAGGAGGAGGTGAAAAAAGCCCTCCGGGCTCTTCGGCGTCCAAGAGAGCTCGCACCGCCTACACCAGCGCTCAGCTGGTGGAGCTGGAGAAGGAATTCCACTTCAACCGCTACCTGTGCCGGCCGCGGCGCGTGGAGATGGCCAACCTGCTGAACCTCAGCGAGCGCCAGATCAAGATCTGGTTCCAGAACCGCCGCATGAAGTTCAAGAAGGATCAGAAATCCAAAGGTGTCGGGGGTTCCTCGTCGGGGGGTCCCTCCCCGGCCGGGAGCCCCCCGCAGCCCATGCAGACCTCGGCGGGTTTTCTCAACGCTCTTCACCCGTTGGGTGCTCCCTACGAGGCGCCGTCGCCGCCGGCTTTTGGGAAAGCTCAGCCTAACGCCTACGCCGTGCCCGCCGCGGGCTACCCGGCCCCGGCTAAAGGTTGCCCGGCTCAGCAGAAATACTCGGGCGAGTACGAGCCGCACGTGCTGCAGGGCAACGGGGTGGGCTACGGGACCAGCGGCGGCGTGCAGGGCAGCCCCGTCTACGTCGGAGGGAATTTTGGGGAGCCCATGGGCGCCTCGGGCCCGGCTCTTTACGGCCTGGGCCACCTGGGCCAGCAGCCGGCGGCCGGCATGGACTACGGCGCGGTGGCCACCGGGCAGCCCCACGGACCGTGCGAGGGCCACCCCACGTACGCGGAGCTGTCGTCGTCGCACCACGGATCTTCTCAGGGCAGAATCCAAGAGGCGCCCAAGCTCACCCACCTGTGACCGGGAACCGCGCGGGGGTTTTGGGGTTTTCGGTGGGGTCCGGTCCCGTTTCCTTCCTGGTGTCGCCACAGGGGGTTTTGTGGGGTGGTTGTACTCGGGATTTTGGGGTTTTGGGGTTTTCGGTGCGGTCCGGTCCCGTTTCCGTCCTGGCGTCGCCATGGGGGTTTTTATGGGGTGGTTGTACTCGGTATTTTGGGGTTTTGGGGTTTTCGGTGGGGTCCGGTCCCGTTTCCGTCCTGGCGTCGCCACGGGAGTTTTTATGGGGTGGTTGTACTTGGGGCGGGGTTTTGGGGTTTGTTCGGCACAGTTTGGGGAGGTTTTGGTGGTTTCGGAAGGGAGAGGCCTCATGGGGTCCCACACAACGGGTTTGGGGTGGATTTGGGAATCCAGAAGGGTTTGAGAGGCCGAATCCATCGGTTCTGAGCCACGCCTGGATGGTCAGCGGTCATTCCTGGATGGTCAGTGGTCATTCCTGGATCGTCACTGGTCCTGGATGGTCATTCCCAGACCATCACTGGTCATTCCTGGATGGTCATCGGTCATTCCTGGATGGTCACTGGTCCCAGATGGTCATTCCTGGACCATCACTGGTCATTCCTGGATGGTCACTGGTCCCAGATGGTCATTCCTGGTCCATCACTGGTCATTCCCAGACCATCACTGGTAGTTTTCAGATGGTCACCAGTCCCGGATGGTCATTCCCAGATGGTCACTGGTCCCAGATGGTCATTCCTGGACTATCGCTGGTCATTCCTGGACATCACTGGTCATTCCCAGATGGTCACTGGTCCCGGATGGTCATTCCCAGAACATCACGGATGGTCACTGGTCCCAGATGGTCATTCCCAGAT
>NW_026625940.1:0-5902 GCF_030028575.1 Malurus melanocephalus
TAAAATATGCAAAAAGTTCATTTCATCACCAAAACAGCTCCCAAATGTTCATTTTATCAATAAAACACCTCCCAAATGTTCATTTTATCACCAAAACACCTCCAAAATGTTCATTTTATCACTAAACCATGGTAAAAAAAAATCACTTCATCACCAAATCATGACCAAAATGTTCATTCCATCACCAAATCACGGGCAAAATGTTCATTTAATCACCAAAACACCTCCAAAATGTTCATCACCAAACCATGGGCAAAAAATTCATTTTATCACCAAATCATGTCGAAAAAGTTCATTCTATCACCAAACTACCCTCAAAAAGTTCATTTCATCATCAAAACACCTCCAAAACGTTCATTCCATCATCAAAACACCTCCCAAATGTTCTTTTCATCACTAAACCACAATAAAAAAATTCATTTCATCACCAAAACATGACCAAAATATTCATTGCACCACCAAAACACCTCCAAAATATTCATTTCCTCACCAAAGCACCCACAAAATGTTCATTCCATCACCAAAACATCCATAAAATGTTCATTTCATCACTAAACCACAATAAAAAAAATTCACTTCATCACCAAATCATGGGCAAAAAATTCATTTTATCACCAAAACACCTCCCAAATGTTCATTCCATCATGAAACCATAGTAAAAAAATTCATTTCATCACCAAATCATGTCCAAAATGTTAATTCTATCACCAAACTACCCTCAAAAAGTTCATTCCATCATGAAACCATAGTAAAAAAATAAATTTCATCACCAAAACACCTCCAAAAAATTCATTTCATCACCAAAACACCTTCCAAATGTTCATTCCATCACCAAAACATCTCCAAAATGTTCATTCCATCACCAAAACATCCACAAAATGTTCATTCCATTACCAAAAGACCTCCAAGAAATTCAATTCATCACTGAAACACCTCCAAAATGTTCATTTCATCACTAAACCACAGTAAAAAAATTCATTTCATCACCAAACCATGAGCAAAAAATTCATTTCATCAATACAACTCACGCAAAAAGTTCATTCCATCACCAAAACATCCACAAAATGTTCATTTCATCACCAAACCATGGGCAAAATGTTCATTTCATCACTAAACCATGGGAAAAATGTTCATTCCATCACCAAAACACCTCAAAAATGTTCATTTCATCACCAAACCATGAGCAAAAATGTTCATTCCATTACCAAAACACCTCCAAAATGTTAATTCTATCATGAAACCACTTCCAAAATGTTCATTTCATCACTAAACCATGGGCAAAAAATTAATTCCATCACCAAAACATCCACAAAATGTTCATTTCATCACCAAACCATGGGCAAAATGTTCATTTCATCACTAAACCATGGGAAAAATGTTCATTCCATCACCAAAACACCTTCAAAATATTCATTCCGTCACCAAACCACTGCAAAAAGTTCATTTCATCACCAAAACATCTCCAAAAAGTTCATTCCATCACGAAACCACTGCAAAATGTTCATCACTAAACCGCAGTAAAAAATTTCTTTTCATCACCAAACCATGACCAAAATGTTCATTTCATCAATACAACTCACGCAAAAAGTTCATTTCATCACCAAAACATCCACAAAATATTCATTCCATCATCAAATCACCTCCAAAATGTTCATCACCAAAACACCTCCAAAAGTTCATTCCATCACCAAATCATGAGCAAAAAATTCATTTCATCACCAAATCATCTCCAAAAAGTTCATTCCATCACTAAACCACAGTTAAAAAAATTCACTTCATCACCAAACCATGGGCAAAAAGTTCATTTCATCAATAAAACATCTCCAAAATGTTCATTCCATCACCAAATCACAGGCAAAAAAATTAATTTCATCACCAAAACATCCACAAAAAGTTCATTCCATCACCAAAACACCCTCAAAATGTTCATTTCATCATGAAACCATGGTAAAAAAATTCATTTCATCACCAAATCATGTCCAAAATGTTCATTCCATCACCAAAACACGGGCAAAAAATTCATTTCATCACCAAAGCACCTCCAAAATGTTCATTCCATCAATAAAACACCTCCAAAATGTTCATTTCATCACTAAACCACAATAAAAAAATTCACTTCAGCACCAAATCATGTCCAAAATGTTCATTCCATCACCGAACTACCCTCAAAAAGTTCATTCCATCACCAAACCACTTCCAAAACGTTCATTTCATCACTAAACCATAGTAAAAAATTTCTTTTCATCACCAAACCGTGAGCAAAATGTCCATCATCAAAACACCTCCAAAATGTTCATTTCATCACCAAACGATCTTCAAAATGTTCATTTCATCACCAAAACACCTCCAAAATGTTCATTTCATCACCAAACGATCTTCAAAAGGTTCATTTCATCACCAAAACATCCACAAAATGTTCATTCCGTCNATAAATCTGAGTTTAGGCCATTTCTACTTCAGGGTCTAATTAATAAATCTGAGTTTAGGCCATCTCTATTTCAAGGGTTAATTCAGAAATTTGATTTTAGGCCATCTCTACATAAAGGCTTAATCAATAAACCTGACTTTAGGCTCAAACTCTATTTTGAAGAGTTAATTCATCAGTCTGACTTTTCTGCCGTGTCAGGTTGGATCCCACTGCACAAATCAGTCCTGAGAAAATCCAAAATTTCCAAAATTGGCCACAAGGTCAAGTAATTCCCACCATTTAAGCCATGAAYTCTGAAAAACTGGAATTACAGAGTGGTTTAGGTTGGAAAGGAGGTTAAAACCAGCACTAGGCCAGGCTGCTCCAAGTCCAGTCCAGCCTGGCCAGTTCTGCTCAGAACGGAAATTAAAGAGTGACACGGGGACAGTTCAGCACCAAAACATGGGGAAAATGTTCATTTCAGCAATAAAATATGCAAAAAGTTCATTTCATCAATAAAACACCTCCCAAATGTTCATTTCATCATTAAAACACAACCAAAATGTTCATTTTATCACCAAAACATGGGGAAAATGTTCATTTCATCATTAAAATATGCAAAAAGTTCATTTTATCACCAAAACACCTCCCAAATGTTCATTTCATCACTAAACCACGGTAAAAAAAAATCACTTCATCACCAAATCATGTCCAAAATGTTCATTCCATCACCAAACTACCCTCAAAAAGCTCATTCCATCACCAAACCATGGGAAAAATGTTCATTTCATCACCAAACCATGAGCAAAATGTTCATTTCATCACCAAAACACCTCAAAAATGTTCATTCCATCACCAAACCACAATAAAAAAATTCACTTCATCACCAAATCATGTCCAAAATGTTCATTTCACCACCGAAACACCTTCAAAATGTTCATTCCATCACTAAAATATGCAAAAAGTTCATTTCCTCACCAAAACACCTCAAAAATACTCATTCCATCACCAAATCACAGGCAAAAAATTCATTACATCACCAAATCATGTCCAAAATGTTCACTCCATCACCAAACCACTGCAAAAACTTCATTTCATCACTAAACCAGAGTAAAAAATTCACTTCATCACCAAACCGTGACCAAAATGTTCATTTCATCCCCAAAACACCTCCAAAATGTTCATTCCATCAATAAAACACCTCCAAAATACTCATTCCATCACCAAACCATGGTAAAAAAATTCATTTCATCACCAAATCATGACCAAAATGTTCATCACCAAAACACCTCCAAAATATTCATTTCATCACCAAAGCACCCACAAAATGTTCATTTCATCACCAAACAACCCTCAAAAAGTTCATTTCATCACTAAACCATGGTAAAAAAATTCATTTCATCACCAAAACATCCACAAAATGTTCATTCCGTTACCAAAACACCTCCAAAAAGTTCATTTCATCACCAAACCACAATAAAAAAATTCACTTCATCACCAAATCATGTCCAAAATGTTCATCACCAAAACACCTCCAAAATATTCATTTCCTCACCAAAGCACCCACAAAATGTTCATTTCCTCACCAAACTACCCTCAAAAAGCTCATTCCATCATGAAACCATAGTAAAAAAATAAATTTCATCACCAAAACACCTCCAAAAAATTCATTTCATCACCAAAACATCCACAAAAATGCTCATTTCATCACTAAAACACGTAAAAAGTTCATTTCACGAAAAAGAAAAAAAAAATTAAAATCCCAATTAAGCTGCTGCAAAGCACCAGAATCCTGCAACAATCAGGGGAGGTAAAATGAAAATAATTTGGAATTATAGAATTTTTTTTCCTCCCCTTTATTCATCTCTGCTGTTTGATAATTTTAGAAGAGATAAAAAAAAAATTTAAAAAAAAAAATTAAAAAAAAAAATTTAAAAAAATTAAAAAAAAAAAAGTGGGAATTTTTCTTACTTGAGATGGATTTAAAGGGGAATAGAAAAAGGTTTTTTTCATTTTATTGGGAGATGTTCCCAGCCTAAACCTAAAGCTCCAGCAGCAAAGCAGAGCTCAGCAAAGCKCGGTTTTTGGGGTGTGAAAATGTTCCACGAATCATTATGGGATGGGATTTTCCTCCTGGCATCGGAGTCAGCCCTAAATGGGATTCAGGGGGAGAAATTCCACATTTTGTCCCAATTCCCTATTCCTGAATTTCCTAAACCAAACTCAGCACTGTGGGATTAAAATGGAATTGGGATTTCAGCAATTGGGTTTTGGGGCATGGCCCAAATATCCCAAAAAACAGGAATGGGGCAGGAATTTGGACACAAATCCTTCACTGCTGTTTCATGAACTAAATTTAGGCCAGGCTTAAAACGTGGTTGATGTGGGTTTTTGTGACGAAGCTTCAGCCACTTCCTGAGACAGGAGGAGCCTCCAGGGTGACCCCACAAACCCCAAATGGGGCATTGATGGGGGATTGTTTCAAACCTGGACCTAAAGGATCAGCCAGGAGGGTCCATCCTAAATCCTGAGAGGATTTGGGGAATATTCCCCAGCCTGAATCCTCAATCCTGTGAGGATTTGGGGAATATTCCTCACCCTGAATCCTAAATCCTCCATCCCAAATCCTCCAAGAATTAGGGGAACATTCCCACCCTGAATCCTCTGAATCCCAAATCATCCATCCTAAATTCTGCAAGAATTAGGGAAACATTCCCATCCTGAATCCTCAATCCTGCAAGAATTAGGGGAACATTCCCCATCCTGAATCCTAAATCCTTCATCCTATATCCCCCAAGAATTAGGGGAACATTCCCATCCCGAATCCTAAATCCTGAAAGAATAAGGGGAACATTCCCCACCCTGAATCCTCTGAATCCTATATCATCCATCCTAAATTTTCCAAGAATTAGGGAAAAAATCCCCACCCCGAATCCTATATCCTGAATCCTAAATCCTGTGAGAATTAGGGGAAAATTCCCCACCCTGAATCCTAAATCCTGCAAGAATTAGGGGAAGATTCCCACCCTGAATCCTCTGAATCCTATATCATCCATCCTAAATCCTCTAAGAATTAGGGGAACATTCCCATCCTAAATCCTCCATCATAAATCCTCCAAGAATTACAGGAACATTCCCGTAATTTGGGGAATTTTCATCCAAGTTCATCCAAATATTTCCAATTTTCTCTTCCTGGCAACACCAAACCAAAACACAACAATGAATAAAAACAACTCTGAGGAACTTTCAGCTTCCTCAGCAGTTTCAACGTGACCAGAGCTGTTTAAATCTGAGCCTGGAGCTTTACAAAGCCTTTACACAGCCCTTACACACACTTTACACAGCCTTTACACAGCCTTTACACACACTTTACACACACTTTACACACACTTTACACAGCCTTTACACACACTTTACACACACTTTACACAGCCTTTACACACACTTTACACAGCCTTTACACAGCCTTTACACAGCCCTTACACACACTTTACA
>NW_026625940.1:6682-7973 GCF_030028575.1 Malurus melanocephalus
ATGGGGCAGGAATTTGGACACAAATCCTTCACTGCTGTTTCATGAACTAAATTTAGGCCAGGCTTAAAACGTGGTTGATGTGGGTTTTTGTGACGAAGCTTCAGCCACTTCCTGAGACAGGAGGAGCCTCCAGGGTGACCCCACAAACCCCAAATGGGGCATTGATGGGGGATTGTTTCAAACCTGGACCTAAAGGATCAGCCAGGAGGGTCCATCCTAAATCCTGTCAGGATTAGGGGAATATTCCCCACCCTGAATCCTAAATCCTGAATCCTCCATCCTAAATCCTCCAAGAATTACAGGAATATTCCCCACCCTGAATCCTAAATCCTTCATCCTATATCCCCCAAGAATTAGGGGAACATTCCCACCCTGAATCCTAAATCATCCATCCCATAACCTCCAAGAATTATGGGAACATTCCCGTAATTTGGGGAATTTTCATCCAAATTCATCCAAATATTTCAAATTTTCTCTTCAAACCAAAACACAACAAAAACCATCAATAAAAGCAACAATTGTGAGGAACTTTCAGCTTCCTCAGCAGTTTAAACGTGACCAGAGCTGTTTAAATCTGAGCCTGGAGCTTTACACAGCCTTTACACAGCCTTTACACAGCCTTTACACAGCCTTTACACACACTTTACACAGCCTTTACACAGCCTTTACACAGCCCTTACACAGCCTTTACACAGCCTTTACTCAAGGTTTACACAGCCTTTACACAGCCTTTACACACACTTTACTCAAGGTTTACACAGCCTTTAATCAGACTTTACTCACGGTTTACACACACTTTACACAGCCTTTACACACACTTTACACAGCCTTTACACACACTTTACACAGCCTTTACACACACTTTACACACACTTTACACAGCCTTTACACACACTTTACACAAGGTTTACACAGACTTTACACAGACTTTACACAGCCTTTACACACACTTTACACAGCCCTTACACAGCCTTTACTCAAGGTTTACACACACTTTACAAAGCCTTTACACACACTTTACACAAGGTTTACACAGACTTTACACAGACTTTACACAGCCCTTACACACACTTTACACACACTTTACACAGCCTTTACACACACTTTACACAGCCTTTACACACACTTTACACAGCCTTTACACACACTTTACACAGCCTTTACACAGCCTTTACACAGCCCTTACACACACTTTACACAGCCTTTACACACACTTTACACAGCCTTTACACACACTTTACACAGCCTTTACACACACTTTACACAGCCTTTACACACACCTTACACAGCC
>NW_026625940.1:9227-11733 GCF_030028575.1 Malurus melanocephalus
ACTTTAGGTTTGATGATTTTGGAATTCCGGCAGTTTTGTTTTGATGGAAGGGAAAATAAAACAAGGAAATGAAAGGGGAAAATTTGGATTTTCAATTTGGGGAAAAATCCCAAGGAAAGAAAGAGGGGAAAGTTTGTCAAAAATTTAAATTTAGGGGGGAAAAGGAAGAAAATGAAGAGGGGGAAAAGTCTATCAAGAGATTAAATTCAGGAAAAAATCCCATGGAAATAAACTGGGGAAAAGTTTATCAAGAATTTTAATTCAGGAAAAAAATTCCATGGAAATAAATCGGGGAAAAATCTATCAAGAGTTTCAATTTAGGGGGAAAAAAGGAAAATAAGGAGGGGGAAAAGTCAATCGAGATTTTCAATTTAGGGAAAAAAAAGAAGAAAACAAAGAGGGGGAAAAGTCTATCAAGATTTTTAATTTAGGAAAAAAATCTCATGGAAATGAACTGGGGAAAAGTCTATCGAGATTTTCAATTATGGGGAAAAAAAACCAGGAAACAAAGAGGGCGAAAAGTCTACCAAGAGTTTAAATTCAGGAAAAAAATCCCATGGAAATAAATTGGGGAAAGTCTATTGAGAGTTTAAATTTAGGGGGAAAAAAAAGAAGAAAACAAAGAGGGGGAAAAGCCTTTCAAGAGTTCGAAATCAGGTAAAAAATCCCATGGAAATGAACTGAGGAAAAGTTTATCAAGAGTTTAAATTTAGGGGGAAAAAGGAAGAAAATGAAAAGGGGGAAAAGTCTATCAAGAGTTTTAATTCAGGAAAAAATCCCATGGAAATAAACTGGGGGAAAAATCTATGAAGGGTTTAAATTTAGGGGGAAAAAAGAAGAAAATGAAAAGGGGGAGAAGTCTATCAAGAGTTTTAATTCATGAAAAGAATCCCATGGAAATAAATTGGGGGGAAAATCTATGAAGAGTTTAAATTTAGGGGGAAAAAAAGAAGAAAATGAAAAGGGGGAGAAGTCTATCAAGATTTTTAACTCAGGAAAAAATCTCATGGAATTAATTGGGAAAAAGTCTATCAAGAATTTTATTTCAGGAAAAAAATCCCATGGAAATAAACTGGGGAAAAATCTATGAAGAGTTTAAATTTAGGGGGAAAAAAGAAGAAAATGAAAAGGGGGGAAAATCTATCAAGAGTTTGAATTCAGGAAAAAATCCTGGAAATAAACCGGGGAAAAGTCCATCAAGATTTTCAATTTAGGGGAAAAAGGAAGAAAATAAAGAGGGGGAAAAATCCATCAAGAGTTTAAATTCAGGAAAAAATACGGGAAATAAACTGGGGAAAAGTCTAACAAGAATTTTATTTCAGGAAAAAAAATCCCATGTTAATAAACTGGGGAAAGTTCTATTAAGGATTTCAATTCAGGAAAAAATCCCATAGAAATAAAGAGGAGGAAAAGTCTATCAAGAGTTTAAATTCAGGGAAAAAAAAAAACATGGAAATAAACTGGGAAAAGTCTATCAAGATTTCCAATTTAGGGGGGAAAAGGAAGAAGAAAACGAAGAGGGGGAAAAGTCTTTCAAGAGTTTGAAATTGGGTAAAAAATCCCATGGAAATAAACTGGGAAAAAGTCTATCAAGAATTTTATTTCAGGAAAAAAAATCCCATGGAATTAACAGGGGGAAAGTCTATCGAGCTTTTCAATTTAGGGAAAAAAACCTATGGAAACAAAGACGGGGGAAAGTCTATCAAGAGTTTGAATTCAGGAAAAATCCCATGGAAATAAACTGGGAAAAAGTCTGTCAATATTTTTATTTCAGGAAAAAAAATCATATGGAATTAACTGGGGAAAAGTCCATCAAAATTTTCAATTTAGGAGAAAAAAAGAAAACAAAGAGGGGGAAAAGTCTATCAAGAGTTTGAATTTAGGAAAAAATCCCATGGAAATAACTTGGGGGGAAAGTCTATGAAGAGTTTAAATTTAGGAAAAAAGGAAGAAAACGAAGAGGGAGGAAAATCTATCAAGAGTTTAAATTTAAGGGAAAAAAAAGAAGAAAACTGATGGATATTTTATGGGGTTTAGAGGTAGAGAGACATCGCTGCCTGCCCTAAAAAGGAAAAAAAAAATGGGAAATCAACAGGTAATTAAAAAAAAAATGGAATGAAAACGGATTTTCCATGAACAAATCAGTTTGGGAATAATCAGGACGCAAAGGGAAGATTTGGGGTTCATTTTTCAGGAATTTTATGTTGTGTTTTTGCTGTCCAGGAATTTCCCATCCCCTGGAAATGTCCAAAGCCAGGCTTAGAGCACCCTGGATTAGGGGAAATAGTCCCAACTCATGGTTTAAATAAAAACTGGATGATCCTAAAATTCCCTTCACACCCAAAAACCCCACATTTTGCTCCTCTCAGTGCAATTCCCAAATTTTGTTTTCAAAACCCAACCAATCCTCTCCCCAAAACAGGTAAAGCTGAGCCTTTCCAACCTAAAACAAGATCTGGATTCTCAACACTCACACTCCACTGAGCAAGGCTTAAAACAGGAGCTT
>NW_026625941.1:0-1810 GCF_030028575.1 Malurus melanocephalus
CCGGCTCCGTCCCCCCTCCGGCCGCTCCAGAGCAGTGACCAGTGGCAATGTCCGGCTCTGAGCAGTGACCAGTGGCACTGTCATTGTCCGTCCCCCCTCCGGCCGTTCCAGAGCAGTGACCAATGGCAATGTCCGGCTCCGGCCACTCTCCGTCCCCTCAATAGCAGTGACCAGTGGCACTGTCCGGCTCCGGCCACTGTCCGGCCGTTCGATAGCAGTGACCAGTGGTAGTGTCCGGCTCCGGCCGCTGTCCGGCCGTTCAATAGCAGTGACCAGTGGCACTGACCGTGTCCGTCCCCTCTCTGGCCGTTCGATGGAGGTGACCAGTGGCAGTGTCCCTCTCCGGCCGCTGTCCGGCCGCTCGATAGCGGTCACCAGTGGCAATGTCCGGCTCTGAGCGGTGACCAGTGGCACTGTCCCTCTCCGGCCACTCTCTGTCCCCTTGATGGCAGTCAGTAGTGGTGATGTCCAGCTCCGGCCACTCTCCGGCCGGTCCATGGCGGTGACCAATGGCACTGTCAGTGTCCGGCCACTGTCCGGCCGCTCGATGGTGGTGACCAATGGCAATGTCCCTCTCCGGCCACTCTCTGGCCGTTCCATGGCGGTGACCAGTGGCAATGTCAGTGTCCGGCCACTGTCCGTCCCCTCGATAGTGGTCAGTAGTGGTGATGTCCGGCTCTGGCCGCTGTCCGGCCGTTCAATAGCGGTCAGCAGTGGCGATGTCCGGCTCCGTCCACCCTCTGTCCCCTCGATAGCGGTCACCAGAGGCACTGACCGTGTCCGTCCCCTCTCTGGCCGTTTGATGGCGGTGACCAGTGGCAGTGTCAGTGTCCGGCCACTCTCCGTCCCCTCGATAGCGGTCACCAGTGGCAATGTCCGGCTCCGGCCGCTGTCCAGCTGTTTCAGAGCAGTGACCAGTGGCAGTGTCAGTGTCCGGCCACTGTTTGTCCCCTCCAGAGCAGTGACCAATGGCAATGTCCGGCTCCGGCCACTCTCTGTCCCCTCGATAGCGGTCACCAGAGGCACTGACCGTGTCCGTCCCCTCTCTGGCCGTTTGATGGCAGTGACCAGTGGCCCTGACCATGTCCGGCCACTCTCCGGCCGCTCCATGGCGGTGACCAGTGGTGATGTCCGGCTCTGGCCGCTGTCCGGCCGCTCGATAGTGGTCAGTAGTGATGATGTCCGGCTCCGGCCACTGTCCGGCCGCTCCATGGCGGTGACCAGCGGCAATGTCCCTCTCCGGCCACTCTCCGGCCGTTCCAGAGCAGTGACCAATGGCAATGTCCGGCTCTGAGTGGTCAGTAGTGGCACTGTCAGTGTCCGGCCACACTCCGGCCGCTCCATGGCGGTGACCAATGGCACTGTCCGGCTCCGGCCACTGTCCGGCCGGTCCATAGCGGTCACCACGATGAGCTGCCGGACGATGTCCCGGGTCAGGCGCAGCTGCAGCCGCTGCCGCTCCTGGAGCAGCCGGAGATCGCTCAGGAGCCGCCCCAGACCGGGGGGGGACGCGGGGCCTGGGGGAAAAATACACAAAATTGGGGTTTAAAACACAAAATTGACCATTTACAACAAAAAATATCAACATTTACAGCAAAAAATCAACGATTTACAGCACAAAATTGATAAATTACAGCACAAAATTGACATTTACAGCAAAAAATCGACATTTTTCAGCCCAAAATTGACACTTTTCAGCCCAAAATTGACATTTTTCAGCCCTAATTCAGCTGTTTTTCAGCCCAAAATTGATGTTGTGCACCCAAAACTGAGATTTTTTTGGCTGAAAATTGATTTTTTTTGTTTTTTT
>NW_026625941.1:4687-5719 GCF_030028575.1 Malurus melanocephalus
GGTTTTTGGGGAGAATTTTCGAAATTTTGCGGTTTCTGCGCGGATTTTTCGGCTCCTGAAGGGGAAATTCGGGCGGGACGTTGTGAGGGCTCGGCGGTCTCGGTCTCTGATTGGCTCCCGGGGGCGGCTCTGGACCAATCAGAGCGCGTTGCTGGGCAGATCGAGAGCCCGCGCTTCCCGCGAAAGGCGCTGATTGGTTCCCGCCAAATCCTCTCGACCAATCAGCGGCCGAGACCGCGAGCCCTCACAAAGCCCCGCCCACTGTGGGCGGAAAGCGCGAAAACGYTTTGGATCCGATTATTTTTATTATTTTTTAATTATTTTTAATTATTATTTCTTTTATTTTATTCATTAATCAATTTTATTTACTTTCATTCCAATTATTAATTCCCTTTATTCGCTTTTTTATTCTCCTTATTTCCCGTTGGTTTTATTTTATTTTATTTCAATTTTTAATTTAGTTTATTATTTTTATTTTAATTTAATTTTAATTTAATTTTAATTAATTTCTATAAATTATTAAACTTTAATTTTATTTAATCAACTTTTTCTCTTATTTCCTTTATTTTTTTTAGTTCTTTTCCTTCTATAAATATAATTTATAAACTGTAAAATATGTAGAAATTTATTATTTGTATAAATTAATTCTTTATAATTTATATTAAATTATATTAATTATTTTATTAGGAAATAAATAATTAAATAAAATAAATATTTATAAATACCATATTATGAAGTTAATTATTGTATTAATTTAAGGTTCTTTTATAATTTTGATTTCCTTTTTTTAATTCCATTTTATTCCGTTTATTTTCTTTTATTCCTATTAAAATAAAATTTAATTAAATAAAATGCTTATAAATTRWTTTATTTTACTTTATTTTATTCTCTTTTCATTTTAACTTTCTTTTATTCCCTTTTTAATTTCATTTATTTTATTGATTTCATTTCCCCCAACTTTCCCCGAATAATTTAATTCCAATTATTTAATTCCAATTATTTAATTCCGTTTTATTTCACTTAATTACAAAA
>NW_026625941.1:7192-10027 GCF_030028575.1 Malurus melanocephalus
GTGGCCAGAGTGGCCGGAGTGGCCGGAGGGGCGGTGGTCACTCTGACTTTGGCCAATTTGACCGCTGATGATTCCGGGTCGTATTTCTGCGCCAGGAATTTCGATGGAAGCGGGGGGTGGGGCGCTGCTGGTGTTGGGGGAGGGGCTGGACAGGCTGTGGTCACTCTGTGGACAACTGACCACCACTGACCACCACTGATCTCAAAACTGACCCAAAACTGAGCCCAAATTGAGCCCAAAACTGAGCCCAAAACTGACCCTAAAACTGAGCTCAAAAGTGACCCAAAGTGACCCCCAAAAGTGAGCCAAAAGTGACCCAAAACTGACCCAAACTGACCCAAACTGACCTCAAACTGAGCCCAAAACTGAGCCCAAAACTGACCACCACTGACCACCACTGAACCCAAAACTGACCTAAAACTGACCTTAAAACTGACCCCAGCTGAGCCCAAAACTGAGCCTAAAGTGACCCCCAAAACTGACCCAGGCCAGGCTGTGGTCACTCTGTGCACAACTGACCACAACTGACCCAAAACTGAGCCCAAAACTGAGCCCAAAACTGACCACCACTGACCACGACTGACCAAACTGACCTCAAACTGACCCGAACTGACCCAAACTGAGCCCAAAACTGACCCTAAAACTGACCCAAAGTGACCCCAAAAAGTGAGCCAAAAGTGACCCCAAAACTGACCCCAAACCCGAACCCAAAACTGACCTCAACTGACCCAAAGTGACCCCAAAACTGACCACAAAACTGACCCCAAACTGAGTCCAAAACTGAGCCCAAAACTGAGCCCAAAGTGACCCCCAAAACTGACCCAAAACTGAGCCCAAAGTGACCCCCAAAACTGACCCAAAACTGACCCAAACTGACCCCAAAACTGACCCCACTGACCACCATTGACCACAAGTGACCGCAATTGAAACCAACCTGACCCAAACTGACCTCAAACTGACCCCAACTGAACCCAAAACTGATCCCAACTGAGCCCAAAACTGACCCAACTGACCCAAACTGACCACAAAACTGACCACAAAATTGACCCAAAACTGACCCAAAACTGAGCCCAAAACTGAGCCCAAAACTGAGGCCAAAACTGAGCCAAAACTGAGCCCAAAACTGAACCAGGCCAGGCTGCGGTCACTCTGTGTGGAACTGACAACTACTGACCAAAACTGACCCCAAAACTGAACCAAACTGACCCAAAGTGACCCCCAAAAATGACCCAAAACTGACCCCAACTGAGCCCAAAGCTGACCTCGACTGACCCAAAGTGACCGCCAAAAGTGACGCAAAAGCGACTCCAAACTGACCCCAAAATCACCAGAATTTACCCCAAAAGCACCAGGAACAGCGCCCCAATTACCAGCACCGTAGGCGGATTTGGAGCAGAAATAGGAGCCGGAATCGCCGTCCCTGAGGTCACTCATGGTCAGTGTCACCGAGCTCTGCCCGTTGTCCCTGGCGATGGTCACTCGGCCCTTGACCGATGGNCCCAAAACTGAGCCTAAAACTGAGCCTAAAGTGACCCCCAAAACTGACCCCAACTGAGCCCAAAACTGAGCCCAAAACTGACCACAACTGACCCAAAGTGACCTTCAAAAGTGATCCAAAAGTGACCCAAAACTGACCACAACTGACCCAAAACTGAGCCCAAAACTGACCCTAAAACTGAGCTCCAACTGAGCCCAAAACTGAGCCCAAAGTGATCCCCAAAACTGAGCCCAAAACTGAGCCCAAAACTGACCCAAAAGTGACCCAAAACTGACCCAAAACTGAGTCCAAAACGGAGTCCAAAACTGAGCCCAAAACTGAGCCCAGCTGAGCCCAAAACTGAGCCCAAAACTGACCAAAAACTGACCACAAAACTGACCCAAAACTGAGCCCAAAACTGAGCCGAACTGACCACAAAACTGACCCGAAGTGACCCCAACTGACCCGAAGTGACCCCCAAAAGCAAGCCAAAAGTGACCCCAACTGACCCAAAACTGAGCCCAAAACTGAGCCCCAAACTGATCCAAAGTGACCTCCAAAAGTGACCCAACAGTGACCCAAAACTGAGCCCAAAACTGAGCCCAAAGCTGAGCCCAAACTGACCACAACTGAGCCCCCAACTGACCACAAAACTGACTCAAAGTGACCCCAACTGACCCGAAGTGACCCCCAAAAGTGAGCCAAAAGTGACCCAAACTGACCCAAACTGACCTCAAACTGAGTCCAAAACTGACCCTAAAACTGACCCAAAGTGACCCCCAAAAGTGAGCACAAAACTGACCCAAAGTGACCCCTAAAAGTGACCCAAAACTGAGCCCAAAACTGAGCCCAAAACTGACCCAAACCTCACCCCAACTGAGCCCAAAACTGACCCCAAAATCACCGGAATTGACCCCAAAAGCACCAGGAACAGCGCCCCAATTAGCAGCACCATAGGCGGATTTGGCGCAGAAATAGGAGCCAGAATCGCCGTCCCTGAGGTCACTCATGGTCAGCGTCACCGAGCTCTGCCCGTTGTCCCTGGCCATGGTCACTCGGCCCTTGACCGATGGCGTGTAGAACGTTCCGGAACCGTCGTTCCTGATCCCCGCCACGAATTCCAATCCCTGCCCGGGGCTCTGCCGGATCCACAACATCGCGAATTGTCCGAAATCGAACCCGGAGCCGCGGCAGACGAGGGTCAGTGACCCCCTGGGTGACCCTGTTGGGGTCCAGTGGTGACCTCCGGCCACGGGGGGGTCACTGACCCTCGTCTGCCGCGGCTCCGGATTCGATTTCGGGAAATTTGCAATGTATTGGATCCGACAGAGCCCCGGGCAGGGATTGGAGTGGCTCGC
>NW_026625942.1:0-1940 GCF_030028575.1 Malurus melanocephalus
ACTGGGAATAACCGGGATCACTTGGAAATGGTGAGCATTTCCCAGGCAGGGAATAACTGGGATTACCTGAAAATCTGCAGCCTTGTCTTCCTTGGGGATGCATTTTTGGACAATTTTCTCATGGAATTTTACAGATCCCAGGGATGATTTTTAGATCATTTAGATCCTCAAAGCTGGGAATAAATGGGATTACCTGGAAATCCTGAGCATTTCCCAGCCAAAAAATAACCAGGATCACCTGGAAATGGTGAGCCTTCCCAGCCAGAAAATAACTGTGATCACCTGGAAATCCTGAACCTTCCTAGGCTGGGAATAACTGGGATCACCTGAAAATGGTGAGCATTTCCCAGCCAGGGAACAACCAGAACCACCTGAAAATCCTGAGCCCTCCCAGACAGGGAATAACTGGAATCACCTGGAAATGCTGAGTCTTATCAAACAGGGAATAACCAGAATCACCTGAAAATGGTGAGCATTTTTCAGCCTGGGAATAACCAAAATCACCTGGAAATCCTGAGCCTTCCTACGCTGGGAATAACTGGGATCACCTGAAAATCCTGAGCATTTCCCAGCCAAAAAATAACCAGGATCACCTGGAAATGGTGAGCATTTTTCAGCCAAGGAATAACCACAATCACCTGAAAATCTGCAACCTTCCCAGCCAGAGAATAACTGGGATTACCTGAAAATCCTGAACCCTCATACCCTGGGAATAACTGGGATCACCTGAAAATCTTGAGCCTCCCAGGCTGGGATTTTACAGATCTTGTGGATGGATTTTTGGATTATTTCCTCATGGAATTTTACAGATCTCAGGGATGATTTTTAGATCCCCCATGCTGGAAATAACCGGGATGACCTGGAAATCCTGAGCATTTCCCAGCCAAAAAATAACCAGGATCACCTGGAAATGGTGAGCATTTTTCAGCCAAGGAATAACCAGAATCACCTGAAAATCCTAAACCTTCCCAGCCAAAAAATAACCAGAATCACCTGAAAATCCTGAGCCTTCCCTGGGGGATTTTACAGATCTTGGGGATGCATTTTTGGACAATTTCCTCATGGAATTTTACAGATCCCAGGGATGATTTTTACAGATCTCAGAGATGATTTTTAGATCATTTCGATACCCCAGGCTGGGAATAACCAGAATCACCTGAAAATCTGCAACCTTCCCAGCCAGAAAATAATTGGGAACACCTGGAAATCCTGAGCATTTCCCAGCCAAAGAATACCCAGAATCACCTGCAAATCCTGAACCCTCCCAGACAGGGAATAACTGGAATCACCTGGAAATCCTGAGCCTTCCTAGGCTGGGAATAACTGGGATTACCTGGAAATCCTGAGCCTTCCTTGGGGGGTTTTACAGATCTTGGGGATGGATTTTCAGACAATTTCCTCATGGAATTTTACAGATCTCAGGGATGATTTTTAAATCATTGAGATCCCTCAGGCTGGGAATAAATGGGATCACCTGGAAATGTTGAGCCTTATCAAACAGGGAATAACCAGAATCACCTGGAAATCTTGAGCCTTCCCAGGCTGGGAATAACTGGAATCACCTGGAAATCCTGAGCCTTCCTTGGAGGATTTTACAGATCTTGGGGATACATTTTTGGATGATTTCCTCATGGAATTTTACAGATCCCAGGGATGATTTTTACAGATCTCAGAGATGATTTTTAGATCATTGAGATCCCCCAGGCTGGGAATAACTGGAATCACATGGAAATAATTGCGCATTTCCCAGCCAAAGAACAACCAGAATCACCTGGAAATGCTGAGCCTTCCCAGCCAGGGAATAACTGGGATTACCTGGAAATCCTGAATCCTCCTACACTGGGAATAACTGGGATTACCTGGAAATGCTAAGCATTTTTCAGCCAGGGAATAACCAGGATCACCTGAAAATCCTGAGCCTTCCTATACTGGGAATAACC
>NW_026625942.1:3754-5593 GCF_030028575.1 Malurus melanocephalus
TTTATAATAATTTATCCCAAAATATATTTCTAATATCTTAGATTTCCCAAAAAATAAATACAAAACACAGCTCGAGCGGGCAGAAAACCAACCAATTTCAATAAAATAAAAATCAGAGTATTTGGGTGTCACAGCTCAGCCAAGAGCCACTTCTAAGCTGGAAAGTTTCAGGATTTTGAGACCCTACAGAATTAAGGATTCTTCAAAATCAGACACAGCAAAGAGCCAAAATTACAATGTAAAATCACGGGTGAGGAGAAGACCAACTTCAATTAAACACAATAAAAAAAATCAGAGTATTTGGGTGTCGCAGCTCAGCCAAGAGCTGGTTCTAAACTGGAAAATTTCGAGGTTTTGTGACCCTACAGAATTAAGGATTCTTCAAAATCAGACACAGCAAAGATCCAGAATTACAACGTAAAATCAAGGGTGAGGTGAAAACCAACCAAGTTCAATTAAACACGAAAAAAAATCAGAGTATTTGAGTGTCACAGCTCAGCCAAGAGCTGGTTCTAAACTGGAACCAGTTCCCCTACAAGGTTTTGTGACCCTACAGAATTTAAGGATTCTTCAAACCCAAACACAAAATTACTCGGTAAAATTAAGGGTGAGGACAAAACCAACCAATTTCAAGTAAACACGATAAAAATGAGCACATTTGGGTGTCACAGCTCAGCCAAGAGCTGGTTCTAAACTGTAACCAGTTCCCCTACAAGGTTTTGTGACCCTACAGATTTAAGGATTCGTTAAATAAACACAAAATGACTCGGTAAAATCACGGGTGAGGAGAGAGAGGATAAAAGGAGAGTTGGGACAGCAGAAGGAGAGGCTGAAGGGCAGGAGAGACATCCCGAGTGTGATCCCAGGAACATCCCAGGAACATCCCAGAGCTCATCCCAACACCCGGGGCTGTCCCGGTCCCATCCCCGGGAGCTCCGCCTAAACCCCTGCCTAAACCCCCGCAGCTCTGCCTAAACCCCCGCAGCTCCCCGTTAACCCCTATAGCTCCGCCTAAACCCCTGCCTTAACCCCAGCAGCCCCGCCTAAACCCCTGCCTTAACCCCAGCAGCCCCGCCTAAACCCATGCAGCTCCCCGTTAACCCCTATAGCTCCGCCTAAACCCCTGCCTAAACCCCCGCAGCTCTGCCTAAACCCCCGCAGCTCCCCGTTAACCCTGGCCTAAAGCCCGGCAGCATCCGAGGGGGGAAATGCAGGGCATGGAGAGAGAGGATGCTCCGGGAATGTGTGCCTCGGGGAGACAGGAGGGATAGAGGAACAATTCTGCAAAGCAAAGGGGTCAGAAACTGCCAAAAGCCCAGTTTTGCAGCCAAAAGGGGTCACAAACTACCAAAAGCACGATTCTGCAAACCAAAAAGGGTCAGGAGCCGATAAAGGAACAATTCTGCAAACCAAAGTTGTCATTAACCGATAAAAGCCCAATTCTGCAAACCCAAAAAGGGCCAGGAGCCCATAAAGGAACAATTCTGCAAACCAAAAGGGTCAGGAGCCATTAAAGACACAATTCTGCAAAGCAAAATTGGCCAGGAACCGCTAAAAGCCCAATTCTGCAAAGAAAAAGGGTCAGAAACTACCAAAAGCCCAATTCTGCAAAATGAAGGGGCCAGGAGCCAATAAAAGCCCAATTCTGCAAACCAAAAGGGGCCAGGAACTGATAAAAGCTCAATTCTACAAACTAAAAGGGGTCAGATACTGCCAAAAGCCCAATTCTGCAAAGCCAATGAGCAGCAGGAACCGATAAAGGCACAATTCATAAAGGCACAATTCTGCAAACCAAAGTTGCCATTAACGGATAAAAGCCCAATTCTGAAACCAAAAAGG
>NW_026625942.1:6623-8855 GCF_030028575.1 Malurus melanocephalus
AGCACCTGGGGGTGATGGGGAACAGCTGAGAGGGAGGAGAAACCACAAATTAACCCAGAACAGGGACCAAACTCAGCCCTGAGAGGGAAAGGTGAAACCCCAAATTAACCCAGGACAGGGACCAAACTCAGCTCCAAAGGGGGGAGGAGAAACCCCAAATTAACCCAGGACAGGGACCAAACTCATCCTGAGAGGGGGAGGAGAAACCCCAAATTGGGCTCAGGACAGGGACCAAACTCAGCCCTGAGAGAGGGAGAGGTGAAACCCCAAATTACCCCAGAACAGGGACCAAACTCATCCTGAGAGGGGGGAGGTGAAACCCCAAATTGTGCTCAGGAAAGGGACCAAACTCAGCCCTGAGAGGGGGAGGTGAAACCCCAAATTAACCCAGGACAGGCACCAAACTCAGCCCTGAGACAGGGAGGAGAAATTTCAAATTACCCCAGGACAGGGACCAAATTCAGACCCGAGAGGGGGAGGAAAAACCCCAAATTGTGCTCAGGAAAGGGACCAAACTCATCCTGAGAGGGGGAGGTGAAATCCCAAATTAACCCAGGACAGGGACCAAACTCACCCAGAGAACGGGAGGAGAAAAACCCCAAATTGTGCTCAGGAGAAGGACCAAATTCAGACCCGGGAGGGGGAGGAGAAACCAACCCCAAATTGTGCTCAGGAAAGGGACCAAACTCATCCTGAGAGGGGGAGGACAAATCCCAAATTACCCCAAGAGAGGCAACAAACTCAGCTCCAAACGGGGGAGGAGAAACCCCAAATTGTGCTCAGGAAAGGGACCAAACTCAGCTCCAAGAGGGGGATGAGAAACTTCAAATTACCCCAGTACAGGCACCAAACTCAGCCCCCAGTATCCTGAACCTTCTCCTTCCGAGAGGGGGAGGAGAAACCCCAAATTGTGTTCAGGAGAGGGACCAAATGCAGCCCCAAGAGGGGAAGATGAAACCCCAAATTGTGCTCAGAAAAGGGACCAAACTCAGCCCAAGAGGGGGAGGTGAAACCCCAAATTAACCCAGGAAAGGGACCAAACTCACTCCGAGAGGGGGAGGTGAAACCCCAAATTGTGCTCAGGAAAGGGACCAAACTCAGCCCTGAGAGGGGGAGGACAAATCCCAAATTACCCCAAGAGAGGCACCAAACTCAGCTCCAAACAGGGGAGGAGAAACCCCAAATTGGGCTCAGGACAAGCACCAAAGCCCTGAGAGGGGGAGGTGAAATCCCAAATTAACCCAGGACAGGCACCAAACTCAGCCCTGAGACAGGGAGGAGAAACTTCAAATTAACCCAGGACAGGGACCAAATTCAGACCCGAGAGGGGGAGGAAAAACCCCAAATTGTGCCCAGGAAAGGGACCAAACTCAGCGCTGAGAAGGGGAGGTGAAACCCCAAATTACCCCAGAACAGGCACCAAACTCAGCCCCCGGTAATGTGAACCCAGAGAGGGAGGAGAAATCCCAAATTGGGCTCAGGAAAAGGACCAAACTCAGCCCTGAGAGGGGGAAGAGAAACCCCAAATTTCCCCAGGACAGGCACCAAACTCAGCCCTGAGAGAGGGAAGAGAAACCCCAAATTCCCCCAGGACAAGGACCAAACTCAGCCCCGAGAGGGGGAGGTGAAACCCCAAATTCCCCTAAGGACAGGGACCAAACTCAGCCCCCAGTAATGTGAACCTTCTCCTCCTGAGGGGGGGAGGAGAAACCCCAAATTGGGCTCAGGAAAAGGACCAAACTCAGCCCTGACAGGGGGAGGTGAAATCCCAAATTAACCCAGGACAGGGACCACACTCAGCCATGAGAGGGGGAGGAGAAAAACCCCAAATTGTGCTCAGGACAGGGACCAAATTCAGCCCGAGAGGGGGAGAAGAAACCAACCCCAAATTCCCCCAGGACAGGCACCAAACTCAGCCCCGAATTTAACTCGGAGATACCGCAGCAGTTTCCAATTTTAATCCCGGTATTTTTGTGACGCTCCCCTCTCGGCCCCACCTGCCCGTGATCGATGCGGTTTTAACGGGTCACAAACACCTTTGGTCCCTTGGGTCACCCCAATCCCGAGGGTGACACCCACACCCGCGCTCAGAAAACATTTTGGGGAAAAATTGGAAGTTTTCGGCAGAACTTGTGCGTTACTTCCAAGGCGGGGGAGGACGGATCAGTTATCTCAGCATCTCAGGGCAGCGATGCTGACACGGTCCAGGGCTTCCATATGGATAATGTACAT
>NW_026625943.1:0-8776 GCF_030028575.1 Malurus melanocephalus
GATGCCTCATACACCAGAGGTGGCCAAGCTTTTCCAGGCAGGGAAAGCTTTCCCAGGCAGGTTGATGGATGCTCTATCAGCACAACAGCTCCGATGCAGGCAGAGGTTGGAATGTCCCTCCAGAACAGGCACAAAGCAATTCTCTTGGGAATTTGGTGACACTTTGTGCAAGGCTCTGCTCACCTTGAGAGCCCCTTTCACCCCATTCCACGCCAGGAGAGGCGGTGGGATTGGAATGAAGGACCTTTTTCCAGCACACACATCCAGGCTGAGCTGAGCTCAGGCCCCACAGGAGGTCCTGGCAGGTCAGGGCTGTGACAGGACACGTGGCACAGCTTCAGGCAGGCCACCACCTCCTCCTCCTCACCTCCACTGCTGTCATCAAAGGGTGGCAGCCAGGTAACCGCCCCCTGCTCTTGCTGGCTGGCTTCCAGAGCTCAATTAGAAAGGCAAAACTGGTTAATTAGGCATGCCTCGAGCTGGCCATCAAGCCAGACGCTGGTGGGTCCCCAGGGAAGATCTCTGAGTATGTGCTCTGGAGGATCACAGCAGCCATCAGCCAAATGTGAACTAATAAGCAAATAAATAATCTGCAAATCAACTGCAGCTCTGACAAGTTCCTGCATTTACAGTGCCCTGGAACTGCTCAGGGCAGTCAGGTTGGGTAATTCCTCCTGCCTCAAATTCAAGCCGATGTTTTGCTGCTCTGTGAGGAGCAAACCTGCAAAAGCTGTGGGAGGAAGGGGAATGGCTCTGGGAGCACAGCATCAGGCCAGAGGTTCTCTTGCTCACCCCGTGGAGTTAAATAATTGAATTATTAGTGAATTAATTGCTGTCCCTTGGCCCCTCGTGCTCCTGTATAAGGGAAGTTGATACCCAGCTTTTGTCCTCTGCTCCAACATCCCATGGGATGAGCACATGGGTGAACTCTTGAGTGGGCCGGGAATATATTCATATTCCATATATCATGATATTCTAGTGAATATTATCTAGCCCATAAAATCACACCACTGCACCTTTTATTCTCTTCACATCTATATTGTCCCTTTCATCTTAATGTCACCCACCATCTACATCTGCAGCCACTTCCAGATTGGGCTGGAGACAGAATGAATCATAAAAGTCACTTTGCATTGGCTCGCTCCTAGAATATTCCTAACCTTAAATCCTTACTCAGCTTAAAGCAAGGTTTCCACATTTCAAAGGGGTGGTTTTTTTTTTTTAATCCCACCAAGCTTCCCAGGTAAGCCTTCCCTGGTGGCCTCTATTGGGAAATGAGGTCGTGCAGCTGCAGGAGCCCAGGCTGTGTTCACAGTGGAGTTTGGGTTTAATGAGATGATAGAGAAGAGGAACAACAGAAGGAAAACTCTTCTCCTGGAAAATGAAAAGTCAATTCCAAGATGAGAGAAGATGACCATGAAGCCATCAGGGACAGCTTTGATTCTTCCCTGTGAGGGTGGGGAGGCCCTGGCACAGGGTGCCCAGAGAAGCTGTGGCTGCCCATGGATCCCTGGCAGCATCCAAGGCCAGGATGGATGGTGGGATAGTGGAGAGTGTCCCTGCCCATGGCAGAGAGTGGGATGGGATGATCTTTAAAGTCCCTTTCAAACCAAAACACTCTGAGAATCTGTGGCACATCCCTTAAGGCTCAGCCAGTTGTTGTCATATATGGGGAAAAACATCACCCTACAAAATAACCCCCTTTTGTGGGGTAATCCATCTGTAGAGAGTACTGGATGGATGAAATCCACCTTTTAATACATGTTGTTCTTTAAATTTGTAATTCAGAGTACAGCATCAACACTCCACTTCATGGGGTGGGTTTTTTTTTGTGGACAGCTGCCTCCTGGGATCTTCCTGACAGTGTTTAATGCTTTAATATGAAGTTTATGGATATTCTATAGAGCTCAGGTTTCAACAACGGGTTGAGAAGCCCCTCCTGCCTTTGTTAAGGCAACGTTTACACCTGGCCCTCCTGGCTGCAGGTAGGATCCAGAGCTGGATCCTCTTTCCTTGCCCACCAGAGCTTGTTTGTGCCAATTTTCTTTTTTTTTTTATGATCAGCTGCTGGCTCTGTTCAACAGTCCAGCTGCACAAATCCCCGCTGAAAGGGGGAAACACCATCCAGCCTTTCCCACCAATGCCTGCAAGGCATTGGGTTTCTTGGGGCCTTTTGCCCCGGTGAAAACGAGACTCAGATGCTCTTCATGGCAAGGAGTGGCATGGAGCTGGTTCCTCTGGTTATTTGTCTGCTTTCCTGGGCTTTCTCTGAAGTGAAAATTGCATCCTGCTGCATTTCAATGTTCAGTCACCTATAGAGAGAATCACTGGCAGGCTGTGCTGGTGTTTGCAAGGATTTCCAGGGCTTCAGCTTCCTCCTGCTCTTCCAGGCTGTTCCTTGGCTTTTGGGGTTGTTTGGAAGGAAAAAGGGTTTAAGGAGCTCCTAACACAGGGCTCCTCTCCTTGCCAAAAAGCAGAACATGGTTGGATTGGAAAAGATTTTGGATTCTGGCTTTTTGGGCAGTGTCAGCACGAAGCAGATCCCCACAAACTGTGGGACAGGAGACCCTGCTACGGCCACTCAATGTCCCTGGGAGGGGACAGAGGGGCCACCACCCCGACCAACAGAGCTGTGCAGGGAGATCAGCCAGACCTGGGAGAAACTCTTGCCGTGGGGTGGCTTAATTATATCCTCACTTGAGCGGCTCAGGGCCTTTGATGTGGGGACGTGGCGCAGGTGTCTGGCAGAGGAGATGTCTCCCCGCCAGCCGCCGTCTGGACTCCTGTGAGCAGCTGGGAGGGGGTGACTCAGCCCGTCTGCGTCCCCCCTCTGCCGAGGTGACTCGTCACAACGTGAGTGACAATGGAATCACAGCCCTGAACAGACTCACAGGAACCCATCAGTGCCCTGGGCATGGAGAGAGTTGCTCCACGCAGGCAGGGCTGGCAGGATGATCTGCCTCCTATGGCTGCTCCATGAATGTCTCCACAGGATCCCAAATCCACCCTATGGGCTCTTTTCCCTGTTTGCCAAGTTATCCCTTTTCATTGTAAGTGTTCAAGACCACATTAAGTGTTCCAGGCCAGGTTGGATGGGGTTTGGAGCACCCTGGGATAGTGGAAGGTGTCCCTGCCCATGGCACAGGGTGGAAATGGGATGGTTTTGTGGTCTCTTCCAACCCAAACCATCCTGGGATTCCATAATTTCGTGCAATACACAGTGATTTGCTCCCCAGTTATCCAGGCTGGGCTTGGTCCCCACCAGCCAGGGACAAGTTATGTCTAAGTTCTGCATAATTTGGGGTGAAACCATGACTGAATTGGAGCATGGGTGTCAYCAGAACAGCTCCTGGCAGGGAGTCGGGCTAATTAAAGTGCATTTAGGGGAAGGAGCTGCCTTTCCCGTGGCAAGAGGCAGCAGCTTCATGGGCTCTAATAAAGTCAGGGAAGAAAGCATGGATGTGGTCATGGATACGGGGATGCTGCTCGTTAGGAACCTTCAGGGGAGGAACCACTTTGTTCAATTACCTGGAAATGCAGGAACATTCCCAGGCTCACAGCAGGGAGGTGTGAGCTGATGGCACCTCTGCTCTGTAGGGACAGCAGCTGTAGGTTCAGCACAGCTCCTCCAGCAGAGTAGGGATGAACCCCATCGACACCAGTGGGGATATGGAGGAAAATACAAAATAAATGAATACATTTCATTCTTTATTCTCCCCACCAGGACTTACATTTTCTCTGTGTCTCCCATGACCAGGGAGAATGGTCCTGCACCTCTTGGGGACCTCTTTTTTGGCTTTCCCAGCTCCCTAATCCACCCTCACAGAGAAGAATTTCTTCCCAGTATCGCATCTGTCAGTGGGAAGTCATTCCTCCTTGTCCTGTCACTCCATCCCYTGTCCCAAATCCCTCTCCTGGTCTCCTGGAGCCCTTTAGGCCCTGGAARGGACTCTCTGGAGCGTTCTCCTCTCCAGGTGAGCAYYCCCAGCTCTCTCAGCCTTTTAGCAGAGGGAACACACTTCCCAAATCCAGAAAAGAGGCAGACTGGAGTCCCTCTAAGGCTGGCTCCTGTGCCAGCAGCACCTTCCCACTTAGTGCTTTTCCCATTTTTGATCTCAAGAGACAAATAGAAACATCTGACAAGCAAATGACACCGTTCCCTCCCAGCCCTACCCCACCAGGGAACCGCTCCCTTCCAGGTCCTGCACCCATGACCTTTGGAAAACGCCACTTCCAGGGGCTGAGCACAGATTTCACTCTCTACTCTTTGGGTCTGATGTCCCTCAGCCATGTTTCTTCTTCAGTCCAACCTTGCAAGAACTCATATTTTCCGTGACAACTTTTTCTGGGGAAAGGGCTCCCTTTTCCCCCATCCTGCCCTTGAAAGGTTGGCTTAACCCAGCTCTGGATTTCTGTCTCCCACCACTGGCCGCTCCCCTGATAAAGATCCACGTGAAATTTATCTGGCCATCTTTCATTAAAATAAACCAATTAAGCAACGCTGAGGAGCCTCTGATCCAGGCCAGCTCGGTCAGTTGTTATATCCATGTTTCCAAAGCATCTTCCCTCTCTGCTCACCCTCACATCAAAGCAATCCAGGGACCGGCTCCGTCCTTGGAGCAAAGCCTGTTAAGAGATTGGGGAAACAGCTGATTTAATGCTGAGGAAATTAGTAACCAAATGAGTTCTTAGCCAAACGGCTCCTCTTCTTGATCTTGGGAAAAGTGGTGTTTAAATTCTCGATCTCATGGTTTTAGACTCAGGAAATGTGATTACACATCTGTCATTATTTTACTCTTCTGTGTTGATGGCTCATATTAAACAAACCACATTCCTGCATCGCTTAGTAATCTCTGCTGTTCCCTTTCCTTGCTGAGGAGACAAGTCCCAGCTTGACACCCCTATCCCTGTTGATCACAGCTCTGCTGTGAACCAACCGGCAGAGCCGTGCAGGCACCAGCCACGGGAGCGTTCGCACCTCTGACCTCTTTTCTCCAGCTTCCCACAACTTTGCAGCCCCCTTTTCTCCTGAACAACCTTTGGGTGAAGAGCAGGAGGACCAGAGCAAGATCCACACCCTGCTGAGATCCATGTGTTTCTGGGAAAGGTGGTGCAGCCTTCCCCCGTCTTCCACTGAACAGGTAAGAACATGGGCTCTGGGGTTGGACACCAGTCAAAAAGGGTAGGTCCTTCCAAGCAGAGCACAATTCCCAGGAATCCTGGCGCCTCACCAGCCCAGGAGGACGTGGAGAGCCCCACGACTCCTGCGGGATGGGCTCCCAGCGGCCACACAGGAGGAACCTGCCTTGAAAAACGCCCACCTCTGCGGGGACACTGAGCTTTTCTCTTGGTGGTTTYATYTTCCAGCTGTGCTGAGACAACCCCKAGCTCGCCATGGAGCTGCTGGAGGAACCTGACTCATAGATGTTCCCAGCACCAGGTAGGAAAACGAGGGCCTGTTTTAATGGCGTTGGGGATGGGAGGGAAAGGTGGGGCAGGTGGTGACCTGGTACTGCTGGGGACACTGGAGATGTGGTGTTGACTGAGAGGTGCCTGTCCAGGTGTTTTCTGTGGCTTGTGAAATCCTTCCCACCCACTGGAAACTCAGCAGAGGATCTCAGAGAGATCACAGTTTTGGGAAGTTTTGCCTTCTCCTGCTGAGGACACGGTTGGCCGAGTGCTAGCGGCCATGCTCCTCGTGTTTTCACTTTGTCACGGCATTTTGGCACAAGAGCTGTGCCAGGAATGGTGAAGATAGCTGGGAATTCTTGTGGAGGATGGTGTGATCTTGGGAAAACCCCGAGCTCCTGTGTTTGCTTGGATCTCGGGTTTTCCCTTGGTTTTGTTTGTGTGATTTCCATCTTCTGCTTGCGCCAAGCCCCAGATTTCTCCCACCCTGGCAGCTGCCAGAGTTGGAAGGGTTGGGGAGGATGGGATATGCTCCCTGTCAGCAAACCCACCATGTTTGTGCCGGACTGCTTCCTATGGGAGAAGCGAGGCTGGCGTGGCATCGCCCTGTTCTTGTCAAAGCTGAATCCATCTGGTTTAAAACAGCTCCTTTTGTTCTCCGCCATGTGAGAACGGGAGCTCTCCTCCACCAGCCCCTACAGGACAAGAGGGGAAGGTCCCGGCGAAGTGGGATTGAAGCGAAATGCTGGTGGGAGTGGGAGGGCAAGGCTGGGCGTGGGCAGGGGCACTCCTTGCTGTGGGAGGCTGGGTGAGGTCCTGGGGGCACCTCTGCTCCCACCCTGCACCCGGCAGCTGGGAGGGATCCAGTTCCCCTTGGCACAGGGCACCAGAGCTCCATCTGCCACAGCCACCCACCCCAGGGTGCTTTGGGCAGTGGGTGCAGCTCTCTGCCTTCAGGTCCCCATGCCTGTTGCTTCCAAGCCGCCATAACCTGAGGAATGAGCTGGGGTTGCTGAACTCCAAGCTGCCTGCTGCCTTTGGGGTTTAATATATGCAGGGCAGGTGTTCCTTGGGTGTTTTTGGCAGGGATCCCCTCTGGATTGCATTGGGTCATGCAGTTTGGGGACAAGGGTTCAGGAGCATTTTGTGCTTCGTGGCTGATCTTTCCTCGCTTGAAATCATCTGCACTGCTGATGTGGGCACAGATACTGTCAAACTGCTGGAGCGAGTCCAGAGCAGGCCATGAAAGTGCTCCGAGKGCTGGAGCCAGGCTGGGAGAGCTGGGGACATCCAGCCTGGACAAGAGAAAGCTCCAGGAAGAATTTTAAGCCACTWCMAGGGGCTAAAGGKGCTCCAGGAGAGCTKGAGAGGGAYTTTGGACATTGGCCCRMAGTGCCAGGAYTCARGGAATGGCTTCCCACTGCCAGAGGGCAGGGATAGATGGGATATWGGGAAGGAATTCCTGGCTGTGAGGGTGGGGAGGCCCTGGCACAGGGTGCCCAGAGAAGCTGTGGCTGYCCCTGGATCCCTGGCAGTGCCCAAGGSCAGGCTGGATGGGGCTTGGAGCACCCTGGGATAGTGGAAGGTGTCCCTGCCCATGGCAGGGGGTGGAACTGGATGATTTTTAAGTTCCTTCCAACCCAAACCATTCCATGACTCTGTGAAGCTCCTCTGGCCCCGGTGGAACATGGGACACGGCTCTCCTGCCGTGCAGAGCAGCGTGGGAGGAGTGTCTTTAGGATGGCTCTTTTTAAACAATTAAGAGCTTCTCCAGCTCATTTCCTTCGATGCCCTCACAGAGCAAATCAGCTTAATTAGCAGCCTTAGTGAATAATTAATTTTCTCACAGTTTTTTTTGATGGCTTCTTTAAAAGCGAGAGGGCTTGAGCTGCCACTGAGYGGCTCCRGGCCCCACCATGGCCCAGCCCTTTYGTGGGTGCCTGCAGACCCCAASGCTCRTTTATTCCCTTGTGGGAAGTGGAAACAACCAAAAAATGGCATGAGAAAGGACCAGCGGCATGGAGCAGTTTTCCATGCAATTTTCCACCCCCAGCATCCCATGGAGATTGATGCAGCTTATCGATGTCATAGCAAATGATGACAGGACCTCGTGTGGCCCTAAAACCTGCTGCCCAGCCCACTGATAGAGAAAGGTCTGAGGCTCCAAAGCCATAAAAATCAGGTTTATTTTCAGCTTTGCCTCTGCTTTTTTAATGACAGGAGGGTCTGCTGTTGTTTAGACCTGAGTGGAGAGACTTTAATTACTACTTTGGTGCCAAGGATGTAAATACGGACTCAGGGAAGCAGCGAGGGTTATTAAAGAGAAAAGACTGTAATTGCTGGGCCCCTCCCTCTCCATCAGATTTTCCTCTCGCTCCGGTTTGGAGAGGACCGGCTGATCCAGTCGGGCTGTCTCTGGCCATGGGTTGCGGGCTGTCCCTGAGGACGAGGAATATCCAGCAGAACACACCCGAGCCAGGATGGAATCACCTTTATCCAGGCAGGAAAACTTTGCAGGATCCCTGGCTTTCAGCTTGGCCACACAGAGATATTTGCAGCGTGAGGAGCAGTGCAGGCTTTTAGTTTGGGTTTTCCCTGGGGAGATCTTTCTGCCATGATAGAAACTCCCAGCCCAGCTGTAAACAGCTTCTCTCTCAGATGCAAACACTCCCATGGCTTTTTTTTTTTTAAACTCCTATCTTTGATTTCATTAAATAATGGATGAATTATCAGGAATACGTGCTGGCAGGGAGCCCGGGTTTTGTCGGGAGGCAAACGACTTCAGTAACGCGTCGGTTGAAAATATTTTGAAAAAGAAAAAAGGGAGTGAGAACAAATACAATAAAAAAAAAGCAAGTCAGTCTATGCAAAAGCCTCTGGGGTGGGAAAAAACCCAAGTTGATTGCAGAACTTTTTTTTCCTCTCCCCTTTCCTTCATGGCTCTGCTGAGGGTAAAGCTTGTCTCACTGAACTCATTGCTCTCCAAGAGCACAGTGTCACTTTTGTGGGTTGGAGGGGGAATACTGGAGCTGTGTCCCCTCTGGAGGAGCCTCATCTCCTCCCAAAAAAGTTAGGCAGAGTCTCTTGGAAGTAAGGGTGCAGAGAGGTGATGCTCTTGAAATAAAGCAATCAGGACACCACGTTTCAGGCTCTGACATACTCCTGGCCAGGCACCCTGGATCCATGGCCGTGCTCGTCCCTGGAGCAGTGCAGGGAGCAGGGAGGTGGTGCCAAGGGGGACATTTGCCCCAGGGCTGGAGCGTGTGGGGTGAGGCAATCGCACGCAGTCACGGGGCAGGAACGGGGCGAAGCTGGGACGAGCAGGAACCGGGGAAAGGCAGCGCCTCCCCAGCAGCCTGCACCGACA
>NW_026625944.1:0-4315 GCF_030028575.1 Malurus melanocephalus
TTTCTCGGATACTCCATCCACCCCCTCCAAGCCCAGGAATCTCCTTCCCCAGTTCCCTGGCAGACCCCAAATCAGGGAATTTCTGAATCCTGGTGGAAAATGCCTCATTCCGTGTCAGAATGGGAGCCCTGGAATGTTTTCCGTGTCACGGGGCCCTTCCTCATCCGTGTCGGCGTCATGGGAATTTTCCTTCAGCCGTTCTTCCCCTTTAGGAATGGGGTGAACGTGGCGGTCTTCCCCCCCTAATTTCAGGATCCCTTTTCCCTTTTAGGAATGGGGTGAAATTTGAGCGGTCCCCTCCTAATTTCAGGATCCCTTTCTCTTTAGGAACAGGGTGAACTTTGAGGAATCCTCCCCTAATTTCAGGATCCCATTTCTCTTTTAGGAACAGGGTGAACATAGAGGGCTCCCGCCTAATTTCAGGATCCCATTTCCTTTTAGGAACGGAGTGAATTTTGAGGTCTCCCCCTTATTTTGGGATCCCTTTTTCCCATTTCCTTTTAGGAACGGGGTGAATGTGGAGGGCTCTCCCCCCTGATTTCAGGGTCACTCCCATGTCCCATTCCTTTAGGAACGGGGTGAACGTAGAGGGTTCTCCCCCTAATTTTGGCCTCTCCCCAATCCCATTTCCCTTTTAGGAACGGGGTGAATGTTGAGCGCTCTCCCCCTAATTTCAGGATCCCATTTTCCTTTAGGAATGGGATGAACGTGGAGGGCTCTCCCCGTAATTTGAGGATCCCTTTCCCCTTTAGGAATGGTGTGAACGTGGAGGTCTCTCCCCCTAATTTTGGGATCCCTTTTTCCCATTTCCCCTTTAGGAACGGGGTGAACTTTGAGCACTCTCCCCTAATTTTGGGATCCCTTTTTCCCATTTCCCTTTTAGGAACAGGGTGAACGTGGAGGGCTCTCCCCCTAATTTCAGGATCCCTTTTTCCCATTTCCCTTTAGGAAAGGGGTGAACATTGAGGGTTCTCCCCCTAATTTCAGGATCCCTTTTTCCCATTTCCCCTTTAGGAACGGGGTGAACATTGAGGGTTCTCCCCCTAATTTCAAGATCCCATTTCCCTTTAGAAATGGAGTGAACATGGAGGGCTCTCCCCCTAATTTTGGGCTCCCTTTTTCCCATTTCCTTTTAGGAATGGGGTGAATTTTGAGGGTTCTCCCCGTAATTTCAGCATCCCTTTTTCCCATTTCCCTTTAGGAACGGGGTGAACTTTGAGCATTTTCCCCTAATTTCAGCATCCCTTTCTTTTAGGAACAGGGTGAACGTGGAGGTCTCTCCCCCTAATTTCGGGATCCCTTTTTCCCATTTCCCTTTTAGGAACGGGGTGAACTTTGAAGGTTCTCCCTCTAATTTCAGGATCCCTTTTTCCCATTCCCTTTTAGGAACGGGGTGAATTTTGAGGATTCCCCTCTAATTTCAGGATCCCTTTTTCCCATTTCCCTTTAGGAACGGGGTGAACGTGGAGGGTGCCACGCACAAGCAGGTGGTGGATCTGATCCGCGCGGGCGAGAAGGAGCTGATCCTGACGGTGCTGTCGGTGCCGCCGCACGAGGCCGAGAGCCTGGACCCCGCCGACGACTCGCTGGGCCAGGCCTTCTACGACTACAGCGAGAAACAGGCGGTGCCCATCTCCATCCCCACCTACAAACACGTGGAGCAGAACGGGGAGAAGTTCGTGGTGAGGGGTTATTCCCACCTGGAATAGTGGGGAAAATCTGGAAAATTCTGCTGTTCACACGAGCCGGTGGTTGGGAATTGGTGTTTCCCCAAAATAGCGGTTTTTTTGCCTAAAATAGAAGGATTTTCCCTTCAAATTGGCAGGTTTTATCAYTGAAGTAGCTGGGTTCCTCTTCAAAATAGAAGGATTTTTCACCCAAAATAGAAGGATTTTTCACCCAAAATAGAAGGATTTTTCACCCAAAATAGAAGGATTTTTCACCCAAAATAGAAGGATTTTCTCCCCAAATTGGCAGATTTTGTCACTAAATTGGCAGATTTTGTCACTAAAGTAGCAGTATTATTCCTCAAAATAGAAAGATCGCCATCCCCACCTACAAACACGTGGAGCAGAACAGAGAGAAGTTCGTGGTGAGGGGTTATTCCCACCCGGAATTGCGGGCAAAATGCGGAAAATTCCGCCGTTCACACGAGCCGGTGGTTGGGAATTGGTGTTTCCTCAAGATAGCATTTTTTTTCCTAAAATAGAAGGATTTTACCCCCAAAATTGGCAGGTTTTATCACTGAAATAGCTGGGTTCCTTTTCAAAATAGAAGGATTTTTCACCCAAAATAGAAGGATTTTTCACCCAAAATAGAGGGATTTTTCACCCAAAATAGAAGGATTTTTCACCCAAAATTGGCAGATTTTGTCACTAAAGTAGCAGTATTATTCCTCAAAATAGAAAAATCTCCATCCCCACCTACAAACACGTGGAGCAGAACGGAGAGAAGTTCGTGGTGAGGGGTTATTCCCGCCTGGAATCGCGGGCAAAATCAAAAAAATTCTGTGATTTGCCCAAGAACGTTGTTGGGAATTGGTGTTCCCCTGAAATAGTGGGTTTTTCACCTAAAATAGAGGGATTTTCCCCCCAAAATTGGCAGGTTTTGTCGCTAAAGTGCAGGATTATTCCTCAAAATAGAAAGATCTCCATCCCCACCTACAAACATGTGGAGCAGAACGGAGAGAAGTTCGTGGTGAGGGGTTGTTCCTGCCCGGAATTGCGGGCAAAATCCAGAAAATTACGCCGTTCACACGAGCCGGTGGTTGGGAATTGGTGTTTCCCCGAAATAGTGTTTTTTTTGTCTAAAATAGAAGGATTTTCCCTTCAAATTGGCAGGTTTTATCACTGAAGTAGCTGGGTTCCTCTTCAAAATAGAAGGATTTTTCACCCAAAATAGAAGGATTTTTCACCCAAAATAGAAGGATTTTTCACCCAAAATAGAAGGAGTTTTCACCTAAAATAGAAGGATTTTCTCCCCAAATTGGCAGATTTTGTCACTAAAGTAGCAGTATTATTCCTCAAAATAGAAAGATTTCCATCCCTACCTACAAACACGTGGAGCAGAACCGAGAGAAGTTCGTGGTGAGGGGTTGTTCCTGCCCGGAATCGTGGGGAAAATCCGGAAATTTTCACGGTTTGCCCAAGAACGTTGTTGGGAATTGGTGTTCCCCTGAAACAATGGGTTTTTCACGTAAAATAGAAGGATTTTCCCTTCAAATTGGCAGGTTTTATCACTGAAGTAGCTGGGTTCCTCTTCAAAATAGAAGGATGAAAAGTAGAAGGATTTTTCAGCTAAAATAGAAGGATTTTTCAGCTAAAATAGAAGGATTTTTCAGCTAAAATAGAGGGATTTTTCACCTAAAATAGAAGGATTTTCCCCCCAAAATTGGCATTTTTTGTCGCTGAGGTAGCAGGGTTCTTCTTCAAAGTAGAAGGATCTCCATCCCCACCTACAAACATGTGGAGCAGAACGGGGAGAAGTTCGTGGTGAGGGGTTATTCCCACCGGGCAAAATCTGGAAAATTCCGCATTTCGCACGAGCTGGTGGTTGAGAATTGGTGTTTCCCCAAAACAGCAGTTTTTTTGCCTAAAATAGAAGGATTTTCCCCCCAAAATGGCAGGTTTTGTCGTTAAAGTAGCAGGATTATTTTTCAAAATAGAAGGATTTTCCCCAAAATAGGGATTTGCGGTGGGAATCTCATGGGAACGAGTGTGGGGCAGGAATCCCTATAGGAAAGGGTTTGGGATGGTAATTCCAAAACAGGGCCATGGCAAACATTTGGAAATGATTTTTTTAATTTTTGGGGAATTTCTGTGAATTTCCAGGAGTTTTTGGGAATTTATTTGGGAATATTTGGGAACACCCATTCCCGTTTTTCCCAGGTGTACAACGTTTACATGGCTGGGCACCAGCTGTGCTCCAAGCGGTACCGGGAATTCGCCACTTGGAGATTTTTGGAGAATGTCCATGAATATTTTGGGAATATTTTGGGAATATTTTGGGAATATTTGGGAACACCCATTCCCGTTTTTTCCCAGGTGTACAACGTTTACATAGCCGGGCGCCAGCTGTGCTCCAAGCGGTACAGGGAATTCACTGCTTGTAATTTTGGGGAATATTTGGAGAATGTCCATGAATATTTTGGGAATATTTTGGGAATATTTTGGGAATTTTCAGGCTCACTCCCATTTTCCCCAGGTGTACAATGTTTACATGGCCGGGCGCCAGCTGTGCTCCAAGCAGTACCGGGAATTCGCCATTCTGGAATATTTTGGGAATATTTTAGAATATTTTGGGAATATTTTGGGAA
>NW_026625944.1:4632-6415 GCF_030028575.1 Malurus melanocephalus
GGGAATATTTGGGAACACCCATTCCCGTTTTTTCCCAGGTGTACAACGTTTACATGGCCGGGCGCCAGCTGTGCTCCAAGCGGTACTGGGAAATCACCATTCAGGAATTTTTGGGAATATTTTGGGAATTTTCAGGCTCATTCCCRTTTTTTTCCCAGGTGTACAACGTTTACATGGCYGGGCGCCAGCTGTGCTCCAAGCGGTACCGGGAATTCGCCATCCTGCACCAGAACCTGAAACGGGAATTCGCCAACTTCACGTTCCCGCGGCTCCCGGGCAAGTGGCCGTTCTCGCTGTCGGAACAGCAGCTGGACGCCCGCAGGAGGGGCCTGGAGGAGTACCTGGAGAAGGGTACGGACACGCAATTCCCAAAATTCCTCCGGGAATGGTGGGATTCCCATGGGAATTATGGAATTCCAGCCCCGGTGTGGGATTTGTGTTGGGTTTGTGGGTGGGGAATTGGGGTTTGGGGTGGGATTGGGGGGTGGTCCTGGAGTCACCTCAGAGAGGGTCTGGATCCATGGGGGACACCAGGAGATGGAGAATGTGGAGTTAATGGGGACAGGAGGTGACACTGGGGACATTCAATCACCTTGGAGAGGGTCTGGGTCCATGGAGGGACACCAGGAGATGGAGAACTTGAAGTTAACAGGGACAAAAAGTGACACTGGGGACAGGAGGTGAAGTGGCCCAGGTGACAGTCACCTTGGAGAAGCTCTGGATCCATGGGGGAGCATCAGGACATGGAGAACATGGGAGTTAATGGGGACAGAAGGTGACACTGGGGACAGGAGAGGTCCTTGGAGAGGGTCTGGACCCATGGGGTGACATCAGGAGATGGAGAACACTGAGTTAATGGGGACAGAAGGTGACACTGGGGACACTCAGTGACCTCGGAGAGGGTCTGGATCCATGGAGGGACATCAGGACACAGAAAACACAGAATTAACAGGGACACTGAGGGGACAGCAGGTGACACTGGGGACACTCAATCACCTTGGAGAGGGTCTGGATCCACAGAGGGACATCAGGAGATGGAGAACGTGGAGTTAACAGGGACAAAAAGTGACACCGGGGACAGGAGGGGAGGTGACCCAGGTGACACTCAGTCACCTTGGAGAAGCTCTGGATCCATGGGGGAGCATCAGGACATGGAGAACATGGGAGTTAACGGGGATAGGAGGTGACACTGGGGACAGGAGAGGTCCTTGGAGAGGGTCTGGACCCATGGGGTGACATCAGGAGATAGAAAATGTGGAGTTGACAGGGACAGGAGGTGACACTGGGGACACTCAGTGACCTCGGAGAGGGTCTGGATCCATGGAGGGACATCAGGACATGGAAAACACAGAGTTAATGGGGACAGGAGGTGGTCCAGGTGACCCAGGCGATGTTCCTTGGGTCCACCTTGGAGAAGGTCTGGATCCATGGGGGACACCAGGAGATGGAGAATGTGGAGTTGACAGGGACAGGAGGTGACACTGGGACAGGAGGTGGCCCAGGTGACCCAGGTGATGTTCCTCGGGTCCACCTCGGAGAATCCCTGGATCCACCGGTGACATCCCAGTGACATCCCGGTGTCCCCTCAGTGTGCTCCATCCGGGTCATCGGCGAGAGCGACATCATGCAGGAATTCCTGTCGGAGTCGGACGAGGTGGGTGACGCCGGCGCGCGGAATTGTCCGGAAAAAACCCTTTAATGGAATCGCCAAGGTTGGGAAACCCCTCCTGTCCAGCTGTCCCCAAGGCCACCCCCATCCCTGTCCCCGAGTGCCACATCTGTG
>NW_026625944.1:8314-9256 GCF_030028575.1 Malurus melanocephalus
CCACCTGGATTTTCCATTTCCCACCTGGAATTTCCATTTTCTCCTGGATTTTCCTCCTTTTCCACCTGGAATTTCCACTTTCACCCGGAATTCCCTCCTTTCCCACCTGGAATCGCCATTCCCACCCAGAATTCCGGAGTTTCCCATCCCTCACCTTCATTTTCCTCCTTTCCCACCTGGATTTCCCATTTCCCACGTGGAATTTCCATTTTCACCCGGAATTCCCTCCTTTCCCACCTGGAATTGCCATTCCCACCCAGAATTCCCGGGTTTCCCATCCTTCACCTGGATTCCCCTCCTTTCCCACCCGGATTTTCCTTTTCCCACCTGCATTTTCCTCTTTACCCACCTGGAATCTCCATTTCCCAACTGGAATTTCCATTTCCCACCTGGGATTTCCATTTTCACCTGGATTTCCCTCATTTCCCACCTGGATTTTCCTTTTCCCACCTGGAATTGCCATTCCCACCCAGAATTCCCGAGTTTCCCATCCTTCACCTGGATTTCCCTCCTTTTCCACCTGGGATTTCCATTTTCCCCTGGATTTTCCTCCTTTTCCACCTGGAATTCCGATTTTCACCCAGAATTCCTTCCTTTCCCACCTGGATTTCCCATTTCCCAACTGGAATTTCCATTTTCACCCGGAATTCCCTCCTTTCCCACCTGGAATTGCCATCCCTGCCCAGAATTCTGGATTTTCCCATCCCTCACCTGCATTTTCCTCCTTTCCCACCTGGATTTCCCATTTCCCACGTGGAATTTCCATTTTCACCTGGAATTCCCTCCTTTCCCACCTGGAATTGCCATTCCCACCCAGAATTCCTGAGTTTCCCATCCCTCACCTTCGTTTTCCTCCTTTCCCACCTGGAATTTCCATTTTCCCCGGAATTCCCTCCTTTCTCACCTGGAATTGCCATTCCTGCCCAGAATTCCGGATTTTCC
>NW_026625945.1:0-1435 GCF_030028575.1 Malurus melanocephalus
TAAAGTTAGAGGAAAAAATAAAATTTAAAAAAAAAATGGGGAAAATGCTGAAATTAAATAAAAATGGGGGAAAAATGCTAAAATTATTTTAAAAAAATGGGAGGAAAATCCTAAAATCGTTAAAAAAATGGGGGGAGGAAATGTGAAAGGAAGGAAAAAAATGGGGGAAAAAAATCAGAAAAAATGGAGGAAAAAATCTGAATGTCATAAAAAAAATGTCCCCATAGCCCTAAATGTCACCACAGCCCCAATGTCCCCACAGCCCTGCCCAGGGCACAGGGATGGGACAATCCCAAATGTCCCCATAGTCCCCAAATGTCACCACAGTCCCAAATGTCACCATAGCCCTGAATGTCCCCAAAGCCCTGCCCAGGGCACAGGGATGGGACATTCCCAAATGTCCCCACGGGCACTGAATGTCCCCACAACCCCCAAATGTCCCCATAAACCCAAATGTCCCCACAGCCCCAAATGTCCCCACAGCCCTTCCCAAGTCACAGGAAAGGGACATTCTCAAATGTCCCCACATCCCAAATGTCACCAAAGCCCTGCACGGGGATGGGACAGTCCCAAATGTCCCCACAGCCCAAATGTCACCATAGCCCTGCACGGGGATGGGACAGTCCCAAATGTCCCCATGGGCACTGAATGTCACCACAGCCCAAATGTCCCCACATCCCAAATGTCACCACGGCTCCCAAATGTCACCACGGCCCAGATGTCCCCATAGCCACAAATGTCCCCACAGCCCCCAAGACTGTCCCCAGCCCCGCCCTGTGGCACCCAGGGGACACCGATGTCACCCACCTTGTGGTACTGGCGGTGACACACAGGGGACAGTGTTGTCACCCACCTTGTGGTACTGGCGGTGACACCCAGGGGATGGCAGTGTCACCCAGGGGACCCCGATGTCACCCACCTTGTGGTACTGGCGGTGGCACACTGGTGACACCAATGTCACCCACCTTGTGGTACTGGCGGTGACACACCTCTGCCAGGTGTAGCCCGGTGACCACACCCAGGGGACAGGGATGTCACCCAGGGGACAGCAGTGTCACCCAAAGGACCCCGATGTCACCCACCTTGTGGTACTGGCGGTGACACACTGGTGACACCGATGTCACCCACCTTGTGGTACTGGCGGTGACACACCTCTGCCAGGTGTAGCCCGGTGACCACGCCCAGCCGCGCCGCCAAACGCTGCAGCAACAGCCCGATGGTGGTGGCCAGGAGCAGCACCCACAGCAGCTGGGGACACGGGGACAATGGGGTGAGGGGACAGCATGGGGACAATGGAGACACCCACAGCAGCTGGGGACACGGGGACAATGGGGACAATGGGTGAGGGGACAGCCAGGTGACATGGGGACACCCACAGCAGCTGGGGACATGGGGACACGGGGTGAGGGGTGAGGGGACAGCATGGGGACACCCA
>NW_026625945.1:1549-4057 GCF_030028575.1 Malurus melanocephalus
CCAGCCCCACCTTGAAGCCGGCCACGGCCCCGGACTGCAGGTCGGACTCGATGTTGCCGGGGTCGAGATAAGCGATGCTCATCAGGAAACCGGGACCAGTGAACGCCCAGAGCTTGCGGAAACTGAAACACGAGTGCTGCGGGAGAAATGGGTTAATGGGATCCTAAACCTGAGCCTAAACCCCAGCCTAAACCCCATCCTAAACCCCATCCTAAACCCCATCCTAAATCCTGATCCTAAACCCCGTGAACGCCCAGAGCTTGCGGAAACTGAAACACGAGTGCTGGGGGAGATAGGGTTAATGGGATCCTAAACCTGAGCCTAAACCCCATCCTAAACCTGATCCTAAACTCCATCCTAAACCCCATCCTAAACCCCGTGAATGCCCAGAGCTTCCAGAAACTGAAACACGAGTGCTGGGGGGAGGAAAGGGTTAATGGGATCCTAAACCCCATCCCAAATCCCATCCTAAATCCCTGATCCCAAATCCCTAATCCTAAACCCCTGATCCTAAACCCTGGATTCTAAACCCCAATCCTAAATCCCTGATCCTAAACCCCGATCCTAAACCCCTGATCCTAAACTCCCGATCCTAAACCCCATCCTAAACCCCATCCTAAATCCCTGATCTTAAACCCCGATCCTAAACCCCTGATCCCAAACCCCCGATCCTAAACCCCCAATCCTAAACCCCTGATCCTAAACCCACCCTGAATTGTGTAGGGTCAGCCTGATCCTAAACACCTGATCCTAAACCCGAATCCTAAACCCCTGATCCTAAACCCCCGATCCTAAATCACCGATCCTAAATCCCGATCCTAAATCCCTGATCCTTAATCCCTGATCCTAAACCCACCCTGAGTTGTGTAGGGTCAGCCTGATCCTAATCCCCTTATCCTAAACCCCATCCTAAATCCCTGCTCCTAAACCCCGATCCTAAACCCCCAATCCTAAACCCCTGATCCTAAACCCACCCTGAATTGTGTAGGGTCGGCCTGATCCTAAAATTGTGTAGGCTTGGTCTGATCCTAAAGCCCTGATCCGCCAGGGGTTTGGGGCCGGCACTGGGAGGTGGCACTGGGACAGAAAGAGGGGACACCTCGGGAGGTGACACTGGGGGGGAACGAGGGGACACTTTGGGAGTGGCCCTGAGGTGTCCCTGAGGTGGCCCTGGGGCAGTGTCCCAAGGGCAGACGGAGCCACCACTCCCTGATAAGGGACAAAGAGCCTGGTGCCCTCCCCCAGGCAGGACAAAGGCTCTGCTCGGCCCCAAATCCCCTAAAATAATCATTAAACAGCCCCAAATCCCCTAAAATAATCATTAAACAGCCCCAAATCGATCATTAATGAACACAGCCCCAAATCGATCATTAAACTCAGCCCCAAATCCCCTAAAAGGATCATTAAACAGCCCCAAATCCCCTAAAATCATTGAACACAGCCCCAATACCCAAATTGATCATCAATGAACACAACCCCAAATCGATCATTAAACACAACCCCAATACCCCAAATCAATCATTAAACACAGCCCCAAATGGATCATTAACGAACACAGCCCCAAATCCCTCAGAGCAGACACAAATCCCCTCTCCCCAATCCCAGTCACCATTCCCAGTCCAGGGGACCTCTCCCCCTCTTTTACCCCAAATCCCAAATTTCCCAGCACACAAGACCCCCTTATCACCACTTTTACCCCAAATCCCAAATGATCCCAGAGACCCCTCCCCCTCTTTTCTCCCAAATCTCTCAGTCCAGACACCCCCCTAACATCACTTTTATCCCAAATCCCCCTCTTCCAGTCCAAGAGACCAATCCCTTTCTTTCCTCCCAAATCCCAAATCCCAATCCAGAGACCCCTCCCCCTCTTTTCTCCCAAATCCCAAATCTCCCAGTCCAGGAGACCCCCTTATCACCACTTTTATCCCAAATCCCAAATCTCCCAGTCCACGAGACCCCAACCCCTCTTTTATCCCAAATCCCAAATCTCCCAGCCCACGAGACCCCTCTTTTCTCCCAAATCCCCCTCTCCCACTTTCCTTTCCCAGTCCAGAGACCCCCCCCTATGAATTTTCTCCCAAATCCCCATCTCCAGACCCCCCTTCCCAATCCATGAGACCCCTCCCCCTCTCCCAAATCCCAAATCCCAATCCAGAGACCCCTCCCTCTCTTTTATCCCAAATCCCAAATCTCCCAGCCCATGAGACCCCTCTTTTTTCCCAAATCCCCCTCTCCAGGTTCTCAAATCCCAGTCCAGAGACCCCTCCCCCTCTTTCCTCCCAGCCCATCCTGGAAGAGGAACCGGGGATGACTCAGGGGGGTGTCAGAGGCCCATTTTCCCCATTTTTGGGGTTTTCCCATTTTCCCGATTTTCGTGTTTTTCCCATTTCCCCAGGCGGGGTTTTCCTGATTTTTGCAGTGGGTTTTTTCCCATTTTCCCAGCGGGTTTTTCCCATTTTCCCCATTTTTGGGTTTTTCCCATTTTCCCCATTTTCGGGGTTTTTCCCA
>NW_026625945.1:5426-7259 GCF_030028575.1 Malurus melanocephalus
TTCCCAATCTCAATCCCACATTCCCAATCCCACATTCCCATTCCCAATTCCATAATCCCAATCCCAATCCCGCACTCACTCCCGCTGTCCCCCCGGGCCATTCCCCGTGCAGCTCTGTCTCTGTCTCTGTCTCTGTCTCTGTCCCGGAGCTCTGTCCCGCTGTCCCCATTGCATCACCTCCAGCTCCTCCTCCTCCTCCCGACCTTCCCCCATTCCCAATCCCAATCCCATATTCCCAATCCCAATCCCCCAATCCCAATCCCAGTCCCGCACTCACTCCCGCTGTCCCCCCGGGCCATTCCCAGTTCTGTCTCTCTGTCACGGAGCTCTGTCCCGCTGTCCCCATGGCATCATCGTCCCCACTGCATCACCTCCAGCTCCTCCTCCTCCTCCTCCCGACCTTCCCCCGCCCCAGCCCCGCGGAGCCACGTTTTTTTGGAGCTGCCGGTGTGGAGATATCGACAGGGGCACTTCTCCTGGGACATTCCTCCCGGGACATATCTCCTGGACCATTTCTCCCAGGATATTCCTGTCCAGCCCATTTCTCCCAGGATATTCCTGCCTGGGCCATTTCTCCCGGGACATTTCTCTTGGGACATTTCTCCCGGGATATTCCTGCCCAGCTCGGGCTGGTTGGGCCGGTTCAACCAGGCCGGGTGACCCCGGGGCCCTGCCAAGCTCAGCCCAGCACCCCAGGGCCCTGTTAAGCTCAGCCCAGCACCTGGGGCCCTGTTAAGCTCAGCCCAGCACCCCAGGGCCCTGTTAAGCTCAACCCAGCACTCCAGGACATTCCTGTTAAGCTCAACCCAGCACTCCAGGACATTCCTGTTAAGCTCAACCCAGCACTCCAGGACATTCCTGCTAAGCTCAGCCCAGCACTCCAGGACATTCCTGTTAAGCTCAGCCCAGCACCCCAGGACATTCCTGTTAAGCTCAGCCCAGCACCCCAGGACATTCCTGTTAAGCTCAGCCCAGCACTCCAGGACATTCCTGTTAAGCTCAGCCCAGCACCCAGGGCCCTGTTAAGCTCAGCCCAGCACCCCAGGACATTCCTGTTAAGCTCAGCCCAGCACCCCAGGACATTCCTGTTAAGCTCAGCCCAGCACCCCGGGACATTCCTGCTAAGCTCAGCCCAGCACCCCGGGACATTCCTGTTAAGCTCAGCCCAGCACCCCAGGGCCCTGCCAAGCTCAACCCAGCACCCCAGAACACTGTTAAGCTCAGCCCAGCACCCCAGAACACTGTTAAGCTCAGCCCAGCACCCCAGGGCCCTGTTAAGCTCAGCCCAGCACCCCAGGGCCCTGCTAAGCTCAGCCCAGCACCCCAGGGCCCTGCTAAGCTCAGCCCAGCACCCTGGGGCCCTGCTAAGCTCAGCCCAGCACCCTGGGGCCCTGTTAAGCTCAGCCCAGCACCCCAGGCCCTTCCTGGGGGATTCCTGAGGGCAGGAAGGGTGTTAAGCTCAGCCCCCACCCCAAATCCCGGCTCACCGTAGGACGATTTCCGCTCCATGTCCGAATTGCCCATGGCTGAGCCCTTCTCCTGCTCCGGGAGCTGCTTCACACCGGACACATTGGCTGGAAAAATGGGAAAAATCCTGTCAGGAAGGGGGATCGGAGCTGGGAGAGCCCAGAGAATCGACAAAAATTCCTTTCCCTGAATTATTCCCTGGAACACAACAATTTCCTTCACTGGAATATTCCCTGGAATACAAAAATTCCCTTCCCTGGAACACAAAAATTCCCTTCCCAGGAATATTCCCTGGAATACAGTAATTCCCTTCCTGGGCTCTTTTCCAGTTCTGAGAAACCTGATGGGGTTCTGGAATATTCCATT
>NW_026625946.1:0-1944 GCF_030028575.1 Malurus melanocephalus
GAATGCAAACCCTAACTCTAATCCTAACTCTAAAACTTATTCAAACCCTAACTCTAACCCTAACTCTAAAACTTATTCAAACCCTAACTCTAACCCTAACACTAAACCTAATGCAAACCCTAACTCTAACCCTAACTCTAAAACTTATTCAAATCCTAACTCTAACCCTAACTCTAAAACTTATTCAAACCCTAACTCTAACCCTAACTCTAAAACTTATTCAAACCCTAACTCTAACCCTAACTCTAAACCTAATGCAAACCCTAACTCTAACCCTAACTCTAACCCTAACTCTAACCCTAATGCAAACCCTAACTCTAATCCTAACTCTAGCTCTAACCCTAACTTTAACTCTAACCTGAACTCTAATGCTAACCCTAACCCAAACCTAATCCGGCTAAACTCTAACCCCAACCTGTAACCCCAATCCTAACCCAACCCTAACACCAACCCTAACCCCAATCCAAACCCAACCCTAACCCCAAACCTAATCCTAAACCCTAACCCTAAAGTGCAATCCCAATCCTAACCCAACCCTAACCCCAACCCTAATCGTAAACACTAACCCTAACCTGTAACCCCAATCCTAATGCAACCCTAACCTTAATCCTAAACCCTAACCCTAAACTGTAACACCAATCCTAATCCAAGCCTATCACTAATCCTAAACCCTAACCCTAACCTGTAACCCAAATCCTAACCCAACCCTAACCCTAATCCTAATCCTAAACCCTAACCCTAACCTGTAACCCGAATCCTAACCCAACCCTAACCCCAAACCTAATCCTAAACTCTAACCCTAACTGTAACCCCAATCCTAACCAAACCCTAACCCAACCCTAACACTAATCTTAAACCCTAACCCTAAGGTGTAACCCCAATTCTAACCCAACCCTAACCCCAAACCTAATCCTAAACCCTAACCCTAAGCTGCAACCCCAATTCTAACGCAACCCTAACCCTAATCCTAATCCTAAACCCTAACCCTAACCTGTAACCCTGTTTTGAGCTGATGTTGTGCCAGTCCTGTATTCCTATATTCCGTCCGCTTGTATGCCCAAAAGGTGTCTGCGCCTTTAAATCTGACCCGGAAGAAGGGGCAGGGGTGGCACGGGCAGTTTAAAAGCTGTGGCTGTTGCACAGCTATGGGCTTTTTGAGCTCAGCTCGGGGGCTTTTGGAGCTCAGCTCATGGAGATTTGCAGCTCAGCTCGTTGGCTTTTGGAGCTCAGTTCAGGGGAGCTCAGCTCGTGGGCTTTTGGAGCTCAGCGCGTTGGCTCATGGAGCTCAGCTCAGGGGCTTTTGGAGCTCAGCTTGGGGGGCTTTTGAGCTGAGATTGGAGGCTTTTGGAGCTCAGCTTATGGGCTTTTGGAGCTCAGCTCAGCTTTTGGAGCTCAGCTCAGGGGCTTTTGGAGCTCAGCTCAGCTTTTGGAGCTCAGCTCAGGGGCTTTTGGAGCTCAGCTCGGGGGCTTTTGAGCTGAGATCGGAGGCTTTTGGAGCTCAGCTCGGGGGCTTTTGAGCTGAGATCGGAGGCTTTTGGAGCTCAGCTCAGGGGCTTTTTGAGCTCTGCTAATGGGCTTTTGGATCTCAGCCCAGCTTTTGGAGCTCAGCTTAGGGGCTTTTTGAGCTCAGCTCAGCTTTTGGAGCTCAGCTCTCGGGCTTTTGGAGCTCAGCTCTTGCCCTTTTGAGCTCAGCTTGGGGTCTTTTTGAGCTCAGCTCGGGGTCTTTTTGAGCTCAGATCGGAGGCTTTTTGACCTCAGCTCAGCTTTTTGAGCTCAGCTCGGTTTTGAGCTCAGCTCAGCGCCGCGGGAGGTCCCTGCTCACAGTTCCGTTGTTGCCGTTTAGCCAGCTCGGGTTTGTTATCTTTACGTCGTTGCCGTTTAGCCAGCTCGGGTTTGTTATCTTTACGTTGTTGCCGTTTAGCCAGCTCGGGTTTGTTATCTTTA
>NW_026625946.1:4136-5179 GCF_030028575.1 Malurus melanocephalus
GAGCGGGAGGGGCAGCGGGTGTTCCCGGACTTTTAAATATCTCACGGTTACTTTTTATCTGTGTTCTGTGGGCACTGTGTTTTGTTAATAAAATCCTTCTTTTTATTCTCTTCACTTTTGCCCGAAAATGTATAACATATTGGTGGGAAAAAAACTATCAAATTTTTCACTTCAGAGGAAACATTTACCCTGTAATGTTTTTTCTCTGAAAAAAATTTCTCAAATCGAGATAAAGCCTAACCCAACCCTAACCCTAACCACAAAACCCCAACCCTAACACCAACCCTAATCCAAAACCCTAACCCTAACCCATAACCCCAACCCTAGGCCTAACCCTAACCTTAACCCTAACGCTAACTCTAACCCTAACCCTAACACCAACCCTAGTCCTAAACCCGAACGCATAACCCTAACCCTAACCCTAATCCTAACCGTAACCCTGAGCTACCCTAATTCCAACCCAAACCTTAACCCCAAACTGAAGCCTAACCCTAACCCAGCCCTAACCCCAACCCTAACCTAAACCTAACCCCAACCCTAAGCCCAAGCCTCACCCTAGGTCATAACCCTAGGCTCAGCCCTAACCCCAACTCTAAACTTAGTCCTAAACCTAACCCGAACCCTAACCCAAACCCAACCCATAATTCTAACCCTAACACTAACCCTAGGCGTAACCGTAACTGCAACCCCAACCCTAACCCTAACCCTAACCCTAACCCTAACCCTAACCCTAACCCTAACCCTAACCCTAACCCAACCCATAACTCTAACCCTAACCAAAACCCTAATCCTAGCCCAACCCTAACCCAAACCTAACCCCAACTCTCACCCTAACCCTAATCCTAATCCTAACCCTAACCCTAACCCAACCCTAAACCTAACCCCAACCCAAACCCCAACCCTAATCCTAACTCTAACCCGAACCCTAATGCTAACCCAAACCTAACCATGAACAACCCTAACCCTAACCGCAACCCTAATCCTGACCCTAACCCTAATCCTAACCCTAACCCTAACACAACCCATAACTCTAACCCTAACCC
>NW_026625946.1:7635-8660 GCF_030028575.1 Malurus melanocephalus
TTTGGGGAGGGGGAGGGGCACCCCAAAAACTGGGGAGGGGTTGGACCCCCCTGAGTGTCCCCAAAACCCCTGAGAGGGGTCGGGGGGTCCCCAAAAATGGGGGGTCCCAAAATTGGGGGGTCCCAAAATTGGGGGGTCCCCAAAAATGGGGGGTCCCAAAATTGGGGGGTCCCAAAATTGGGGGGTCCCCAAAATTGAGGGGGGTCCCAAAATATGGGAGGGGTCCCCAAAATTGGGGGTTCCCAAAATTAGGGGGTTCCCAAAATTGAGGGTACCCAAAATTGAGGGGGGGTCCCAAAATTTGGGGGGTCCCCAAAATTGGGGGGCCCCAAAAACTCTGGTGGGGGGATCCCAAAATAGGGGGGACCCTCAGTCCTGGGGGGTCCCCAAATTCACTGCAAATCCCCAGAATTTGGGGGGGTCCCCAAAATATGGGGGGGGTCTCAAGCCCTCGGGGGTGGGGTCCCCAAATTGTGGCGTCCCGTGAATTTTGGGGGGGGTTTCCCCAAATTCAAGGGGGCGTCCCCAAAATTTGGAAGCTCCCCGGAATTTTTGGGGGTCCCCTCTTGCCTCCTCCCCGATTTTAGGGACCCCTCCCGGGTTTTGGGGACCCCTCCCAGATTTTATGGACCCATACCAGATTTTGGGGAACCCTTCCCGGGTTTTGGGACCCCTCCCGGATTTTGGGGACCCCTCCCAGATTTTGGGGACCCATACCAGATTTTGGGGAACCCTTCCCGGGTTTTGGGACCCCTCCCGGATTTTGGGGACCCCTCCCAGATTTTGGGAACCCCTCCCGGGTTTTTGGGACCCCTCCCAGATTTTGGGGGCCCCTCCCCGGGTTTTGGGCCCCCTCCCCAATTTTGGGGACCCCTCCCCGATTTTGGGGTCCCCCGTCCCTATGTACATTGTGGCGAGGCCCCCCCCGGTTTGGGGGGGTTGTGCTTCCAGGGGGGGCCCCGCCGGGGTTTTTGGGGGTCCCCCGGGGAGGGGGGGGCGGTTTTGGGGGGGCCCCCCCGTGCCTC
>NW_026625947.1:0-1213 GCF_030028575.1 Malurus melanocephalus
GGGTCACTCAGGGGTCAAGGGGTCACTCAGGGGTCAAGGGATCAGTCAGGGTCATTGGGGTTACCCAGGGGTCAGTCAGGGTCACTCAGGGTCACTCAGGGGTCAAGGGATCAGTCAGGATCATTGGGGTCACCCAGGGGTCAGTCAGGGTCACTCAGGGGTCATTGGGTCACTTAGGGGTCAGTCGGGGTCATTGGGGTCACCCAGGGGTCACCCAGGGGTCATTGGGTCAGTCAGGGTCAAGGGGTCAGTAAGGGGTCAGTCAGGGGTCATTTGGGTCACCCAGGGGTCAGTCAGGTCAGTCAGGGTCACTCAGGGGTCAAGGGGTCACTCAGCGGTCAAGGGATCAGTCAGGATCATTGGGGTCACCCAGGGGTCAGTCAGGGTCACTCAGGGGTCATTGGGTCACTTAGGGGTCACTCAGGGGTCAAGGGGTCACCCAGGGGTCAGTTGGGGGTCATTGGGGTCACCCAGGGGTCAGTCAGGGGTGAAGGGGTCACCCAGGGGTCACTCGGGGGTCAAGGGGTCACTCAGGGGTCATTTGGGTCACTGAGGGCTCACTCAGGGGTCAAGGGGACACTCAGGGGTCAAGGGGTCACCGAGGGGTCACCCAGAGTCACTCGGGGATTGAGGGGTCACTCAGGTCAGACAGGGGTCAAGGGGTCACTTAGGGGTCAGTTAGGGGTCAAAGGGTCAGGGTCAAAGGGGTCACTTAGGGGTCAGTCGGGTTCAAGAGGTCAGTCGGGGGTCAAGGGGTCACTCAGGGGTCAGCCAGGGATGTTTGGGTCACCAAGGGGTCATTGGGTCACTCAGGGGTCAGTCAGGGGTCATTGGGGTCACTCAGGGGTCACTGCAGGGTCAGGGGGTGGGGGAGGGTCTGGGGGGGTGTGGTCAGTGTGGGTGTGGTCAATGTGGGCGTGGCCTGACCTGGCACTTGAAGGGGCGCTCGGTGGAGTGGACCTGCCGGACGTGGCTGTTCAGGTGGTCTGGCCTGGGGGAGTGACCAACAGTGAGTGACCAGTGACTGACCAGTGTGACCAGTAACACCAGTAACACCAGTGACTGACCAGTAACTGACCAGTAACTGACCAGTAACACCAGCGACTGACCAGTAACACCAGTAACTGACCAGTCACTGACCAGTGTGACCAGTGACTGACCAGTGACACCAGTAATACCAGTAACACCAGTGACTGACCAGTAACTGACCAGT
>NW_026625947.1:1225-3263 GCF_030028575.1 Malurus melanocephalus
TGACCAGTAACACCAGTGACTGACCAGTGTGACCAGTAACACCAGTGACTGACCAGTATGACCAGTGACTGACCAGTGACTGACCAGTAACACCAGTGGCACCAGTGACTGACCAGTGACTGACCAGTAACACCAATAATACCAGTAACACCAGTGACTGACCAGTAAGTGACCAGTAACACCAGTGACTGACCAGTGCCACCATAACCAGCCCTACCATGACCCGATGACCCAATGACCCAATGACCCAATGACCACCCACCATGACCCAATGGCCACCAATGCAATGACCCCAAAACCCAACGATGACCCCAATGGCCACCGTGACCCAACGATGACCAAATGGTCACCATGAGCCAATGATGACCCCAATGACCACCATGACCAACCCAATGACCACCAACCCAATGACCCAATGACCACCAAGACCCAATGATGACTCCAAGACCAACCACGACCCAATGACCACCATGATCCAACGATGATCCCAATGACCACTATGACTCAATGACCACCATGACCAACGCAACGACCACCAACCCAATGAGACCAAGACCAACCATGACCCAATGACCCCAATGACCACCGTGACCCAATGATGACCCCAATGACCCAACGATGACCCCAATGACCACCATGACCCAGTGATGACCCCAAGACTCACCGTGGTGCTCCATGACTCAAAGGCCACCATGACCAACACAATGACCACCAACCCAATGACCCAATGACCACCATGACTGCAAATCCCACCGCAACCATGACCCAACGATGACCCCAATGACCACCATGACTCAATGGCCACAATGACCACCATGACCCAATGATGACCCCAGAACTCACCGTGGTGCTCCATGACTCAATGACCACCATGACCAACCCAACAACCACCAAACCAATGACCCAATGACCACCATGACCCAATGACCCAACGATGACCCCAATGACCACCATGACCCAATGACCACCAACCCAGTGACCACCAACGCAATGAGACCGAGACCAACCATGACCCAATGATGACTCCAATGGCCAACATGACTCAATGGCCACCATGACCAAGCCAATGACCACCAACCCAATGAGACCAAGACCAACCATGACCCAATGACCACACTGACCCCATGATGACCCCAAAACTCACTGTGGCAATTCATGACTCAAAGGCCACCATGACCAACCCAATGACCACCAACCCAATGACCACGACCATGACCCAACAATGACCCCAATGACTACCATGACCAACCCAATGACCCAATGACCACCATGAGCACTATGACCCAATGACCACCATGGTCCAACAATGACCCCACTGACCACCATGATGCAACGATGATCCCAATGACCACCATGACCCAACAATGATCCTGGTGACCACCATGACCAAACCAATGGCCACCATGACCCAACAATGATCCTGGTGACCACCATGACCAACCCAATGACCCAATGACCACCAACCCAATGACCCAATGCCCCCTCCCCCACCTGGAGAAGCTCTTGCCGCAGTGGCCGCAGGCGTAGGGTTTGTGGACGTGTCCCTGGTGGGCACGGGCGTGGGTGGCCATGGGGGGCTGGGACCGCCCTGACCCAGTGACCACTGACCCACCCTGAGCCAATGACCACCATGACCCAATGACCACTGACCCAATGACCACCATGACCCAATGATGACCCCAATGGTCATCATGACCCAATGATGACCCCAAGACTCACCGTGGTGCTCCATGACTCAAAGGCCACCATGACCAACCCAATGACCACCAAACCAACGACCCAATGACACCAAGACCAACCATGACCCAATGACCGTCATGACCCAATGATGACCGCAATGGTCACCATGAGCCAAGAATGACCCAATGACCACCATGACCAACCTAATGACCACCAACCCAATGAGACCAAGACCAACCATGACACAACAACGATGCCAATGTCCACCATGACCCAATGATGACCCCAAGACTCACCCGGGTGCTCCATGACTCAAAGGCCACCATGACCAACCCAATGACCACCAACCCAATGACCC